>NC_056746.1:329444669-329484669 GCF_019279795.1 Protopterus annectens
TGGTGCGGATTCGAATTTGTGGAAAATGGGTTGACGAAGAGGTAGGTCGATCATATGTGATCGATGATATAAAGGTAAACCATTTTATATATATATAGATATATATATATATATATATATATATATATATATATATATAGACAACTACAAGAACTACAAGGCCTTGTACAGCTATGTCCAAAACCTCAAAAGCAGCACACATTAGTGTGCTGAACTGGTGGTCAATGGTGCCAGTTTCACTGAGCAGAGCAACATAGCAAACCTGACAGCTGACAAATTCAGCTCAGACTTTACCCAACACTCACCCTTAGCCATTCCCCAAGAAATACCTGCAAGCATAAGCTCCCAACTATTAACAGGGAGCAGGTCCTGGTGTTGCTCACTAAAGCCAAAAATACAGCCTCAATAGGCCTCAACAATATCCTGGAATCCTCCTAATTAGGCTGAAAATTACCTATCTGGACCACTGGAGTCAGTGTTACCTACAGTTTCCAAACAAGCTTCCTCCCACATGAGTGAAGGACTGCAATAGTCATCCCTCTTCACAAGGGTGGATCGTCAACTGACCACAACAACTACAGACCTATTAGTCTGACTAGTCTTATATGCAAAGCCATAGAATGAATTATCATAGAAATTATCAAAAAGACATAAGCAACATTCAGACACTGGACCCAACCCAGTTTGGCTTTGTCAAAGGAAGATCATGCCTGCTGAACCTGGTGGACTTCTTTGAGAGGCTTTACATGAGAGTAAAATGCTAAATACTGCCCAGCTCAACCTGGATGAGGCTTTTGATGTAATATCTCACTTTGGCATTATTGACAAACTCACTAAATTGTGCATAAAATCCTATTTAATGCTTTGAATTACTAGCTGGTGCACAGATAGGACCCAGGAAGTCAGGATTCATGTGACCACCTCCACAAAGAGATCAATCACCAGTGGGGTCCTTTAGGGTTATGAAACAGACAGGCTATATCAAAGCATGGTAGAGGAACCCAGAAAGGTGTCAGTTATATCAGTTATCCCAGTTAACGAAAGGTTCTATAAACATATGCAGTGGCAGACTGAGCTGTCCAATAGATGGAGTAACAACCAGTGGTGAGACAACTTATGAATAGGAGGCCGTCAATAAAGACTCTGGCTGGTGCCTCATTAGTACTGTATCCATCACTGTGCTGTTAAATTTCCCATTCTTCTATAAATACAGAGCAAAAGCTGCTTCCTTGGAAAGTATAACAGCCCCTTTATCTTTGCTTCATTCTAGGATGTTACTAAGATTTGTGAGTTTGGCACAGGTGTGCTACTTTACTATAGAGTTGCCATGTTTGGAGCACAGCTGTGTGAACCTCACAGTTAGACTTTGCAAGCCTGTAAGTCATGTGTAGTTAAATGTGGACTAGTTCATCCCCACACTAACTTCAAAATCTAGTTTGCAAAGTGGTTAAACTTTAAGTCAGTCATGATTATGTGTCTGAACAATAGGTTCTACATTATAGAAAACAAGTTTAAATGTCTAACTGTGACACAGTATTGTGCCAAATAAGATTTTCTTACCTATAATAAGTTAAACTATACTAAAACGTGGTGTGAGAATAAAGCAGTATAGCTTGCTCTGTACCTTGTTATGCAAAACAATTGAGCTATTCTAGGTGCCTGCACAAGAGGGACATCAGCCATATGTCATACAGTAACTTACATGATTTGTCTGAATGTCCACCTCTAAGGGCCAAGAAAAGAATCTTCCATCCTCCAAACAATAAAACATGAGCAATGTGGCCTTTATCATCAACTTCCCCTCCACCAGCCATAGACAGTTAATACAGATTCATTCTATATCAGCAGTCTATATGTATATGTTTTATTTCTAAGCATTTACATGAAATGCATTTTTGTCTGCATTTGCTTATATATTCTGAAACTGATTATATGGTTATAATCCATTGCTCTTACATTGCAACTTGCATCCAGTCACTTACTTTGTATTTCTGTCTTCATTTTTTTTATTAAAATAATAATCAGAATGTTTCTATTTCAGCTAGTTCATGCTCCTAGTTCCCTGATGACTTAGTTATCACAATGCATTATTGCCCTTCAGTGATTGCTTAGTATAACTAAGAGTTAAACCAAACAATTCAGCTTGCACTGACAGCCTCATATTGCTGCCTCAGTGTACCTCACCTTTAAAAAATGTATGCAACACTTTCATACCTCTCAACCACTTAGCACGAGAAATCTAGGTAAAGCCATAAATAACTGGGGACAAAGGCCAAAAAATAAGGAGACCTTTTAAGTATTGTTCTAAGAAACTTAAAACGTTGATACAATAACAGTTGTTTTCATTATATAGAATTTTCAGAAGGATATGAGGTTAAAACTGAAATGTCTCTCATTATTTTATGACTTCAATCGTAAATGATTTGCTAGAAAAAACAACATTTTTGTGCAATACAGACCAAAAATATGAGGCAAAAATCTGGACAATTCTAAGGTATGAACACTTTCCAAATGTTGCCTCTGAAAATGTAGTAACCATTTTCCAATTCTGCTCCCTATAGCTATAAAAATTCTTAACTGTACAAGACTGTTTCTGAGTAAGTGTCAGAGGTCTGTGCTGCAGGCATTATGTTACACATAGACTGTCCTCAGTGACTCATAAACTTCCTGAAGGATGCCCCAAAAAAGAATACATTTATCTGATTTCAAAGAATAGGCCTGCGTATGTCCTTGGTGGTATAGCAGCTGTCTGCAATCAGATTGTGACCAACTCGTGGCCTATCAGTCACAATTATAGCTAATCACTAATTTTGCAGAGCACCCCTGATTTTGCATCATATTTTGCCCTGTCCCTTGTAAAAAATGTTGATTTTCTTGTAAATCAGTGAGGATTATCGTAAGTCACTGATGATAGTCATTAGAGTTTCATACTTTATATCGTTTAGAAAATGCATGTTGATGTAAAACTTGTTCTATTATCTTTTAAGTGAGTTAGAATAATATTGAAAAAAATGTCCTGATATGGGGCCTTTGTCCACCATCTTTTTTGTCTTTACCTGTAATTCTTAACAAATGTTGCTGAAATATATGTTCCACATCCTATTATGTTACCTTTCAGCCTTGTAACTCTTGTTACCACCCTTCCCTTGGCAACATATTTTTGCCCCACTATTAATCAGCCTCCCCACTTTTCCTTCTTTGTTTATCTTCTCCAGTTCCTTCTGTCACAGCCATTAAACCTACATAATATCTCCACACATTCTATTGTTAACTTTCCCTCCTCTCCCGTCACTTCTGTGCATCCCCTCGCTTTTCTCCTACACTACACTGTAGAAATGTAAGGACCTGTGGCCAGTTTCTAGTCTTGTTAGCACTAAATTTGGATATAGTCATTTATCAATGAGCATTTCATCAAAACCCACAGGATCAAGACAAAAACACAAAACAGTCAGACGTTGAAAACATCATTATAGGATGGCATGTTGTAGCTCCTCTCCTACACAATTATTTATTATAACCAACATAGGACCTGCCAGATCTCATTGTAAGTTTTACTGCTTTTTGAAGCTGATCCACTTGATTTATTCACCTCTGCTGAATAAAATTCAGTGAAGTGATTATTAACCATGTAAATCCATACCAATGAATTTTGCATATTAGCCATACAATTATAAATTTTACCTGCTTTACTGATGTTTTTCATTTAATTTCACTTCAGTCACTGTGTCCCTCTTATCTCTATCAAGTTTTTGTTATACTTCTTGTTGGTTGGTCTTTATTTTATGTTTCATTAGATGTATATTATACTTATCTCTAATTTTGAAATGTGTTTTATATGGCATATGGGCATATGCTAACTTATCCTCCTGTATTTTAATCTGCATTATATTTTGCATTTTTCTTTGTAAAGTATATTATGAGATACATTTCACTTCTGTTATTTTTATTATGTTTGGGTTTCTTTTTAACCACAAGCATCATCTGAAGATATTCTTCAGTTCAATAGGTTATTCTCAGCAAATAAAAAATAAAACGACTGCTATGTGTGTTGGTAAGCCGATAAGAATCCTGGGTACATCTACTAAACATACATAATCTTTCCAAAGTCAAGTGCTTTAAAGAATTGCTTTTCAATTTTTTTGAACAGGTATTTACCTTGTATTTGTTACCAAAGTAATTTATGAAAACTAGTGTTTCACATCAAAACAAACAACATGCAAAAGCACTATTCACAAATGATTAACCCTTAGAACTGGGATGATACATCTCAGTTCCATTTCATGCCCTGCAACAGAAGATTTCCAAAGAGTGTGTTTTGTGCTTTACCTGTCTGTCTTTGGTTAGGATTAGGCAAAGAAGGAAAATGAGACTCGAGTGATGGCATATCCTTGTCTGCTAGATAATGTTAAATAATTCTGTCTTTGAACCATAGATGAGAATGATGGCAGTCAGATGATCATGCCAACGTCTCACTGCACTGGTAAATGTAATAGATTAGCCTCTTCCACAAAGCATCGCAAATGATCCAGACAAAGGGCTCACTCAGTCAGTAAAAGAAATGCATTGGATATAGTGGTATTTGTAACGCTTTGCTTCAACTTTCCTGTCGATGAAGATTATCTCTGTTTTCTCACAGCATGGTCTGAAACTGCAGAATGCCATTTAGAAGAAATCAGGTAAAGATTTTAACTGTACTAGAGAGTAACATATCAATTAGATATCTCCCACACATAAATTTGTTTCCCTTCCTGATGATGTTAACAATGCTGACATGCTTCAAACCACCTAAAATGCTACTGTTGCACTTAATGTGAAGAATAAACTCTTGGAGATTTGTACCATTTCCTTGTCTCTAGGCTGAAATACTTCACCAGTACACCCACTCATTCTGTATGTTTGTCGCTGCTGGCCTACTTTGTAACATATCTTACTTCTTCAATGGCAGTGGAACCAGAAAGAGGTTCTTTTACAGAGTATACCAGAACAGATTTTATCAGTGGCATCCTTTTGCAAAAGACTCATATGCTATGAATGTTTCAAAGGATTCCCTCCATTTTGCTTCAGAACAAAAATAGATCACAGAAAAAAATAAGGGACCTTTCAATTTTTGGCATCCCTATCCAAAGACTAAAGTTTCTATTTTGTCTTCAGTATTTTGAGAACTGTTTCATTGTTGCACACTTAATGTGTGACCTCTAAGCTGTACTGAATACACCTAAAACTTGGTGAAGCCTATGGGTCTTAAACTTCAAGACAACAAAGGTGTTCTCTTAGCCATTACAAGGCCTTGCAAATGATAGCCCATAATTTACCATTGATGGATAAACCCTGAGGATAGTTGAACAATTCCCATACCTTGATAACCTCCCTTCTTAAGATCAAATGCAATCACTGAGATAAGGCAATGGATCCATTGTCTTAGCTCCCCCTTTGGGAAACTGCTTTGGCTTCCTTTTTCAGTAAGATGCCGATAAAAAGACATAGACTTGTAGGTACATAGTTCAGTTAGCTGCCCAGCTATAATATATGCTTGTAAAGCATAGATAATTTACCAAAATCATCTGAAAGGCTACATATTGTCTTTGGATACCCGAATCTTGACTTTCAAAACAGACTCTTTATTCCCATTTCAGTTACAACCAAAGGTCTTGTGACTGTCAAATAAAGTATTGCAAAATTATATTGATGGTATGTTAAAAAAGAGATAAATGTCACAAGGCAGACAATACTGATTATAAAATAATCTCATTTTTTGCCACACCTCCAATGAAATACTAAATATTAAAAAAAAAAAATGTCCTTGCGTTGCTTTCAAAACTCAAAAAAGTGTGGGAAGGAAAGACACTGCATTCACTATACTGCTGTTAGTGAGGGATGCAGCTCCAGTTTCTGTGGTTGGGGCTTTCCATCCACGAGTAGATTACTACGTCATCTTAGGACCCATGAGTGAATTGGGGCAGAGATCATCTTTGACTCCTGAGATGTACAGTGGATGTAATGATGGCATGGCTTCTACCTTAACGGGAACCAAAACATAATGCAACAGTAGCTTTTATATTTCCAGCATAGTTATTAATATGAAATATGTACCATAATTTATACCTTACTTCACATTCCTAAGTTATTATTAACATACTGAAAATGGACTGAAAAACTGATTCCTGAGACATCTGTGTAGATTCTGCATAAAAACTCCAATAAATGATAAATAAATACTTAAATTATGATAATAAAGAACAAATTGTAAATCTAATATTAATAATTATATTGTGTCTGTAGCATTATTATGTACATGTAAGTGAGTAACTAGTCTGCAGAGGACAATTGTTAAGGACACTCATAAGTCTGGAAATTTGTGTTTGAAATGAATCATGAACTATAAACTGTAGGATAACTAGGTTTAAACAGTGAAAATTGCTGCACTGCAGGTAAGTAACCAGATCAGAAAATAGTGCTTTGAAGAACAGTGCTTTTGGGTACACACACCATTCCACATTTAAGAATATTTTGTGCCATGCAAAGCATCTTTTCTGAGATTCCTGATAAGCTGTGCAGCAGTTTAGTTGAAGTGCTGGGGGGGGGGGGGGGTTACTGATGTTATCTTCTCAAGTGGTACTTGAAGTCTGGTGTAGTGTATTGCAGTAAGGTCTGGTTTCCATAAGTCCATTCGGTAGATGTACTTGAAGCTGCTAGAATGGCTGAAGCTGGTTTTCCAACCATACTAGTACAACACAAAACCAAACAAAAACCACCAGGCAAAAGTTGCTAGAAATAAAAACAAAAAAATCATAAATGATAAAAATCCAGCAACTAACACAGCAGAATGAGTTAAAGTTGTAATGAAAAATGTCACCGTATAAAAATCAAACCGTTTAATACAATAAAGGTAAGCCCTTTCACAATATTAAGACTACTTCATCAGACCAACCTAAAATCACATAATAACTATTTAAAGAAGACAGTGACCCCTTCCAAGCAATGCAATACATTAATTAATTAAGAAATCAACACTCGAGATATGCACTTAAAGTTAAAACACTTCAGTAGATAAAACATGATGAATAATTCTGGTAAAAATTCTTAGTAAGACTAATGCTTGCAGCTTTCTCACTGACACTTCCCTCATATGATCATCTAAGCATTGTAAAATACAAGATTATTAAAAATTTCAAACCAATAGCTACAAAGACACATTACCTCTTACTTCATGCAGAACAGCATCTCTATTGATGGTGCTGTTTCTTGATGACATCATCATGACTTAACTAAAAAATTAAAGATCATGCCTACAATCAGCAAACCATGACCCAAACAAAAATACTAAAAGTAAATAGCAACCCAATACAACAATAAAATGTGTACACATATACCCAGCATATAAAACAACATACAGGCAAGTATGTCAGAAGAATAATGTGACCAATATATTTTAATGAAGTAAGGAATGTACCTTCAAAGCTGGTTTGAGTGACACCTTGTTATTTAACCCAGGGGCTCTATAGGACCACAATTCAAGTATCCATTTCTGCTCTTTTAATTCAGTTTTCTTCCTGAGTCACCCCCCTCTCAAACCCTGTTGAATAACGTCTAAAACAAAAAATGTAAAGTTGTGCTGTTGGTGAAAAGCAGATACATGCGAGGCAAGGGCACTACTACTCTTCCCATGCCTAATATCATTCAGGTACTCAGGGATCCTATCCTCGAGACATCCGCTAGTGTTGTCGATATAAAAAGCAAAGCAACATTCACAAAAGGCATAATAAACTATATTTATTGTTTTACAATCCGCATAAGAATGGCAATCAATCATATGATCTAAACTCGGATGTCTAAAAACCTGCTTAAAAGAGATGTATTTACAGGCTTTACAATTCCTACATGGGAAGGTACCTCTTTAATGTGAAACTAAAGAATCAGCTGCCATACCAACGTTCTTATAACAAAGCTGTTTCTTCTCACTAAATATTTTTTTTATTATTTCAAATAAGATGTCTTAAACATTACATGAAATAAAGATAAATAACATATTTACAATTCTAAAACATTACTAACTTCAAACCATTATATAACTATTTACATTGGTGTCTATGCAAATAACATTGAAATTCTATATTATATAGAATTAGAAACATAAGATGATATATCTTCTTCGATATTTTCAAGTATTTCCAATACTTTCATCCAAGAGTAGTAGTAAGAAGTAGATCTTTTAGTTCTGTTCTTCACTGTTAATATTTCCATGTGAGCAACTGTTGTTGTTAAAGTCTCAAATTCCTTGAACGTAGGCGAAGCCTCATTTTTCCAGTGTATAGTTATGATTTTACGTGAAATTGCCAATAGTGACCATAGGATTTTAGTGTCTTTTTTTGGTACACAGTTTGGAATAGGAGAGTTGAATAAAATTAAAGACTTTGTTAATTGAAAATTATCATTATAAACAGTCTGAAGAAAATAATTAATGGATTTCCAGTACATATTGAGACATATACATTCATAAAAAACATGCTGCCAATCTGCTTTTATCTTGATATGGCATCTCCAACATTGATCTTCAATAGAATACATTTTGGCTAACCTATGTGGTGTATAGAAACTTCTGTGTAGATATCTCCAAGTGAATAATTGCCAGTATTTTGATAATGTAGAAAATTTGGAAGATTTTAGAATATTACTTTTTTCTTCTTCAACTGGAGGATGGTTGTTTATTAAAGTATAATAATCCCAGTATGATTTTTCATGATAGATCTTTGTTTATTTAACAATTTTATAGATATTAGACAAATAACCTGTACCCTGATAAGGCTGTTTTGTGATAAGAATAAGGTATTCAATGTGTTTTGGAGCTTCATGTCTAACTGAAGGTTGCATTTGTTCTATTTTATTTATAAGAAAATGCCTTAGATTTTGTAAAAACAGCCAATTGTCTTTATTTATATTAAAATTATAAATTATCTGTTCCTTTGTTAGAATTTTCCCTTTCTCTATAAGTTGATGCCAAAAGAGTAATGTTTCTTCTTTAAGTATATTTATTTTAGATATTTGGAATGTATCTAGAATATTTGGTGTAAAAGCTATAGGGAAAATAAGAAAAATCCAAGAATTAATATTTGGTATTTTGTTTATATATGTTCTGAACACTGAAAGTGTAGAACTTACATAGTTTGATGGCAATTTATTAATATTATTCCTTTTCCCTAAAAAATAATATTTTAACATCCATGTAAGGGGTGATGGTATTACTGTTAAGTTGTCTTGTATGTGATTATAATTGATTTCTATGTAAATCTGCTCATGGGCTTGTTTCCATATAGGTGTGTATGAATTATTTAACCATAGTGTTATGTTTTTAATAACAGATGAGGTAATATATAAATCAATATCTGGTAAATTAATTCCACCATCTTCCCAATCTGGCAAATGTTTATTTAAGGCTATACGGGGTTTATTTGGAAACCATAGAAAATTTAAAATTAGTTTATTGTATCTTTGAATAATATATTTGGGAGGTGGCAATGAAAAATTTTGTATTAAGTATAATATTTTGGGAAATATGATTATTTTAATAAGATATAATCTGTCTGCTGTTGAAAAGATATATTTATTCCAGTAACCAATTGTTTGTTCTATTTTGTCTAGTATTTTATTATAGTTAAATATTAGAGAATCTGTTAATTCATTGAGTAGATTTATTCCCAGATATAATAATTTACTTTCTGTTACTATATATTTGGAAAATCTTTTGTTTATATTATTTTTTTTTACAATTACAGGGCATAATTTTAGTTTTGTTTTCATTAAATTTTAAGCCTGAAATATTTTGAAATTTATTCATGGAGTTAAATAGAGCATTCAAAGACTCATTTGCATCTGAGAGAGTTAATAGTATGTCATCAGCAAAGAGTTGGATTTTAAGGTTTAACATGTTATTAATACAAATGCCCTTTATGTTATTGTTTGATCTGATTTGATTTGCAAAGGGTTCTATGAGTAATGCAAATAACAATGGTGATAAAGGGCAACCTTGTTTAGTTCCCTTTTTTTTGTTATAGGGCCTGATCTATATGATCCCAGTTTAACATATGCAGTAGATTTTTCATATAGTATTTGGATAAGATTATTAAAATTAGAAGGAAAGTTATATTCTTTTAAAACTAGTGAAAGAAAGTTCCAATTAACTTGAATCAAAAGCTTTATTAATATCTAATGAGATTACATTTAAATTTAGGACTTTATGTTTGCTATAATCTATTAATGTTAGTATTCTTTTAATATTATCTGAAGTATTTCTTCCTTTAATAAAACCTGTTTGATCTTTGTGAATTAAGAAAGGAAGAAAGTGTTTGATCCTATCTGCATATATAGCCATAAACATCTTGTAGTCTATATTGAGTAATGATATTGGCCTATATGAGGAACACTGTTTCTCATCTTTATCTGGTTTGATAATTGGGGATATCAATGAATATTTCCAAGAGGGTGGTATATTCAAATCTTTATTGGCTATATCATATACTTTTAATAATAAAGATATGGCTTGAGTGGGTATTAATTTATACATTTCTGGTAGCATATTGTCTGGGCCAGGTGCTTTATTTGTCTTGAGCTTTTTAATTTGTGATTTTAATTCTGTCATATTGATTGGTTTGTTTATAATGTCTATTTGTTCTTGTGTTAATTTAATATGAATATTGTTTTCTAAGTATTTTTATATCCTTAGTAGGTGTATCTTGAGTATTTATGGAATTATCAATGTTAAATTGAGTCTGAATGCTTCTAAAATATCATTTAGTTCCGTAAGTCTTTTGTCAGTATTGGGAATAAATATTTCTTTTATTTGCTTAGATTTAATTATGTTTTCTGTTCTATTAGTTAAGTATCTCAGGTGTGCTGAATTAGTAGGGTATGAGTTTATTTTTATCTTTTCTAAGTTAATCATAATCTTATGGTGTAGCAATTCTGTATACTTCTTATTGATTTGTGTAAGTTCTTGAACTTGAGTAGCATTACCCTTTTGTATTTCCAGTTTCAATTTATCTGCTTTGTTTTGTAAGTCTAGCATATCTTTATTCCATAACTTCCTTTTATTTATGTACCAGGATAATATCTTCCCATATGTAACTGCTTTTAATGAATCCCAGACATATATTTCTGAAATATCTTCTGTGTAATTTATTTCTAGAAAGTTTTTGATTGTTTCTTCATAAAATTCTTTGAAATCTCTCAATTTTGTGATATAGGAAGGTATCCTAGTAATGGGATTTGAATAAAATGGTGTAAGCTCTATCTCAAAGACTATGGCATTATGATCAGATAAAGGACAATTTATGATTTTGACTTTGTCAATTTTTGTTATTAGGTCATTGGCAACATATATTCTATCAATTCTAGAGTTAGTTTTATATCTATGAGAATAAAATGTGAAGATTAGTGAGTCTGGTTCTGCAAATTCATTTATATCTTTTAAATACAATGTATCTATAAATTTTGATAGTGCTTTAGAGATGGGTTGTTTTCTTCTTTGGATTTAGAATCTGTATCTTTTTCATTCATTATACAGTTGAAGTCTCCTGCCAATATCAGGCTACCCTTAGTTAAATGAATTATCTCTTCAAAATGCTGTTTAACTGTTTTTAATCCTAGTCCTGGGATCCAATATAGATTTACTAACGTATAGATTCTCTTATTTAACTCTATTGAAACTAGACAAAACATACCTGATGTATCTTGATGAGTAGTAATTATTTTAGGTGTTATAGTTGAGTTGCAAGTAGTATAGCTACTCCTCTTTTTGTTTTGTATTGAGAGTTTATTAGTACTGTGTAATTATTAATATTTAAGTTGTTTATATCTCTATCTAATAAGTGTGTTTCTTGTAAAAAGACTATTTGTGGTTTATGTAAGTTTATGTACTTGAATAGGCTTCTCCTTTTATTACTATTATTTAGACCATTAACATTTATGGATAAACATTTCATTTCCTAGTTTTGAGTTTGTTTTATGTGTGAGTTTATGTAAATATTGTTTATTCTTAGTTCCATCTTGGATACAGAATTCAAAAAGTTTTTCTTGTATGATTTTTGCATGTTTCTGAGTGACACCAAAGTGATAGAATAAAAAAAACAAAGAACTTCCAAACTTGTAATTTTAACCTTAAAAAACATTCCCTATTGCTATGAGGTAATATACCTCTTCGTTTGGTTAGTGAATCTAACCAAACAAACTTTCTACCCTCACAGATAATATTTGGATCAGTTTCTCTTATCCTCTTAGTTTTAAATAAAGATAATTGAGTAATATATTAAGATAATCTAATCAGCTAAAATATATACATATATTCTTTACTCATCTTATTGTAATTCAATAATACTTACTTCTAAGCAGGTTTCAAAAAGGTACAAATATTTAGATTAAGGTAGTATCATTTCAAAATAATTTAGGGTATTAATAAACATCATGTTAAAATCTATAACTGTATATTTCATACATCTGTTGAAAACTATTTACTGACATTACTGTATAATACAGTACCATTGTTGTGCAATTGTTTTAGACTACTCAAGTCCGAAACCAGTGTTTAAATTAATATTTGCAAAGTCATATTGGAATAAAAACATGAATAGTTCTGAAACCACATCATATTTCACGTTTAACATAAACTGAAATGCGATACAATGTATAAGTATATTAATATTTCTTTAGTAGACATTAAATATGTTCCTCTGATTGCATTTTTCAGCTTTTCAATGACAATTCCCATGGCTGGAGACAACAAGATCACAATTTAGACAGCTCCCTTATCCAAGAGACCACTCATAATGTTGTTACCTGATTGAGTGTCTTGTTGCCAACACTTCCATCAACCCTCAGAGGGACCCTGCACAATGAAAACTGACACAGTACAGAGGTAAAACTGCAGCGCACTTGACCACACCCTCAAAGCAAACATCTATGTATATCACACATCAACTCCCACAGCTTAGATTGACACCCAACCAGTGAGTCTATCTGCTGACAACAAGTGCTGGAGATACAATCCTGACCTACTCAACACCAGTAATTCAATCCTATGACTGAACAAAAGTATACCGGAGAACACATCAAAACAATGGAAGCTGCCAAGATTCAAACCACCATGTACGAAAATATTACAGGCCAAAATTCCCAACCCATTTTGCAGCAAAGAGACAAAATGTATTCAAACCATGGGGTAACACCTTTACCACGTCAAAAGGTGTCCAAGAAGCTTGTTTTTCCTCCAACATCGGAGGACAGCCACGATGATCCATGCACTGCAAGAGTACCATTTTATCCTGGCAATTGCTTCACGACTGTATATAGAAACATTTAATCCAAATCATTAACTGGCACCACAACAATATTTCTCAGAAAAGCTGTTTTACAGCCAATGACCAGACAGAACGCATCATTGAGAGGATACATTTATCAAATGTCAAGTGCCCCAGCCATAATACAAGTGTCTCCTCAAATCAATCCCCAACAAATCTACTGCCCACCAAACTTGCAGACCAATACTGGCATCCTTTCATGCAGTCACATTGAAACACAAAAATACAGGTCCGCTGATAAGGAACAACCAGGCTCTCAACTGCCAGACAACACACCCGTCTGCAGAAAGGTCCAAGAATCATAGTTGCATTGTCAAGCATCCTTGTCCACACTAACAGTAACATGATATACCCGCATACACTAGTATCGTGTCATTCTTGATAATGTAAAAAGCCAGACAATATTATAAGAAGGGTGAAGCCAAAGCCAGGCAACATAACAAGAAGAGCACAGCCGCAGTCACCATTCAGATGAGCAAACGGGAACAGCATGAGCCATCTAAGGATGGATAGCCCGTTGAGTACCTGCCACAATGCATGCCCATAATGCATGGCAACCCAGTAACAAATTAGGGTGTGGGCTAAGCCTCTCCCCCTTCCACTCAAATCAGATCCAACACAATATGTGTGTAGAACACAGATGCTTCGACAAAGCCCAAAGCCACATGGGATATAAACATTGTATAATTGACACACCGGGTCAAATCCACTGTTGTTATGTTACTCATTATAGTTGCCTATACAATCATTGCTTCCACTTTCTCCATCTAGTATACCATAACGCCATCTAAATGTTTGATTTGCCAAATGCACATCCAACCTTCTTGTTGCATCCCACCTGCCCACCCGAGGGCATACCTTGGCAGCAGGACATCAGTAGTATTCTGCAGGAGCACCAGCGTGGGAAATGTCAACCCTCCCCAAAACAAACCTGTCAGTTGCTTGACATTTACTAGTTTCTTTAGAGAATTTGTAAAACAGCAGTGATTTTATTTGCTGATGATTAATTTCTGCTTTTAAACTCTGCTGTATAAAACATAGTAAGGGATAGCTAAAATGTCTGGAAATCTAAACTGATAGAAAGACAAGCAGATATATGTCCTTATCTATCAAGGTGCTAGAAGACATCAGTAGCCATAAACTGAAAGTGCTTCAAAAATAAATATCTGTGTATATTTATATGAACCTTTATATTATTTATGTTTCCTTAGAGGGAATTTAGGTTTCTGTATCTTTAAATGTGAACCTAGCTTATTTTCTGACTAGACGTCAATTAGAAAGATTCAGGGATGGCATACACAAGTAAATGCGACAAGCAATAAGTAACTCAAGTTTCTAGTGATGTTTGTGGCTGTTAAATTGTCTTGAGAACCAAGCAGGAAAAGGTATGTGTTTTTTCTTTTTTCTTTTCCCTCCTCTTATTTGGTGACAAACTCATGTAGTGGCACGTGAGCACTCTAGTTTACGGAGTAGTGTTCACAACTGTCAAACTTTGCATTTTAAACATGCTATGCCTTATTTCTCTACAAAAGAAAAGACAACAGGATATCTAAGCTAGTCACAAGCATCTTTCAACTCCGGATGTCTGAGCCACAACACACATGACTTATAGCCTCAAAATATCACTTAAAACATATTTTTCACTGGACTATATCAGTATGTGCATATGGGTCAAAGGCAGAACATCTTTTAAGATTATTTAAAGTAGTCTTATGATACATCCTAACTGAAATACTTCATTTCAAAAGCAACACATTTCTGCCCAGCATTAGCGTTTATCCAAACAGGGACACTTTTAACTTATAAAAGTAATACTATCAGGGATGTAACTAATAATAAGTTATATAGCAGCCATTACTACACCTATTAAGCAATATAACCATATACTGATTAAAGTATTATAAGTTAATGAAGATTTAATAAAAAGAAGAGAAAAATAAAACAACAAAACACAAAGAGAGAAAATAAATAAATAAATAAATAAACTATTTGGGAACATTATTATGCATTGATTACTCTGATTAAGAATATGAAAATAATAGATGGATAATAATGAAAAATAGAGTAATGTTTAAATTATGCTTAGTATATTGATGTGATTTGAGATAAATGTATTTACATTTATGCTAATTTTGACATTTAAAATATAATTGAAAACAGTACCTGTTTTAGTGTAACTTGAAGACAGTAAGAACTTTTATTTTGTTGTTAGTATTATTATTTAGATTTTTACAGAATATAACATATGTAAGATTATTTGTCCTTTAGTTTTTTTCTTTTGCTCAACAGTTTTCCAATTATTTACTTCAGCATTTCTCTGGTGTACTTATTGTCCAGTCCATAGATTCTTCATGTGTTAGGATGTTGTTGTTGGTAAGGTATTTTATTGCTGAATCTACTGTTTCAAAGATTTTTATTCCATTTGGTAGAAAAACTTTCAGTCTTGCTGGAAATAAAAGATGGACTTTCAGTTGCTTTTTCTTCAAGGTTTTTTTTATTGGTAGAAATTCTTTTCTTTTTGAAACCACCTTTGTAGAATAATCATTGTCAAATCTTATTAATGAATCATTGTATTTGATGGGAGAATTTGCCCAAGCATTTCTTAATATAAGATCTTTATCTTGTGTAGAAAAAAGTCTCACAATTATAGATCTCGGCTTGTTCTTACCCGGAGAAGAAGCATTTCCAGAAGCTGCTAGTGATCTATGCACCCGTTCTATACCATATGAAAGAGCTTCAGGTATTTTTGTTACATCTGGTATCCAGGTGGTAAGAAAGTTTATCATATTGTCCCCTTCAGATTTTTCTGGTAGACCATATATTCTAATATTATTTCTTCTTGTTCGGTTTTCCATATCATCAAGCTTTTCTAGTAAATATGTATTCTGTTGAAGTAAGAATTCAGTTTGTTGTTCTTCTATTTGGACTCTAGTGTCAATGTCACTTAATGACTGTTCAATAAGTGATATCTGTCCTTTCTGCTGTGTAAACATTTCTTGAAGCTGTTCCAGTTGTTGTGAGCACTTTTCTTTAAAAGTATCTATTTTATTGTCCATCTTGTCGATTTTTATTGTAAGTTCCTGTATATTTGTAATGAGAGACTGCAGGTCTTTTTGAGAGAAGAGTCTTGTGCTGTATTCCTTAGATGACTCATGCTGTAAAGCTGATATTGGTGCTGATTTTCCAGTAATTAATTTGACAGGAATTATTCAAGTTCTGACAATAAAATTTTTCTTATAGATGCTCAGAGTTATTAGAAATAAGTTAGTAATAAAAATTTCTTCAAATTAAATATTATTTTGTAAAATTCCTGTCAGGAATTGTATTGAGGTAAGAGAGCTGAAATGAAGTGCAGCTATCAGTTCAGCATCCTAGCCACGCCCCAACAAAGCTGTTTCTTAAGAGACAAATGATTACGAAAACAGAATTTAGGGGTGTCACCTATAATATCCTTATGTTCTGGACAACTATGTAAAATCCCCCAATTCTTCCTCACTACATTACGCACAAGATTGATATCATTCGAATACGTAAACACATGTCTCACTTCTCTATTGTTACATCTTTAGTGGGCTCAGGCAAAGAAGAGCACATCATATCAGAAAAATATGGTCTAGCCTTGCTATCCCTTTCAGATCTCACACTCAAAATACAAGAGTCAATCTCCTTTACAGTATAACCTCTTTGTAAAGACTTTTCCTTCAAGTCTTCAATCACACTATCCAAAGATTCATCAGCTGTATGTAGATACATGGCCCTGAGGAATTGTCCTCTGTACACATTCCTAGAAATATGTCTTGGAATTCTTTTCCCAATATTTTCTATACACTTTGGTCTTAAAGCTGCCCAAAACATCCCTGCTTACAGTAACATCCAAAAAATCTATCGACTCATAAGAAGAATTACAACAGAATGTCAGGAAATCACTTGTCTTTGTGTTCATGCTAGATGTCTGTCAGTTCCGTTTTCCCTTCACTATGCCCAGTGGATCACATTAGAGTTTGAAAATAATCTGTTGATTTAAATAATGGTGCCAGTGTGATAATGCCATTGTATCTTATACACTGAGTACCTATACTTGTGTAGTAGGTACTCAGTGTATCTTATACACTGAGTGCCTACTACACAAGTATAAATCTTAAAAAAAGATGTATATGTATCATTGATATGGTTGCTTTCTTCATCTTCTGTGTATCTATTTTCTATGTTATACTTGCAGGCAATCATTTATACATGCCCCCCACCCCCACATATGGACAAATATTCATCAAACTATGGATAAAAGAAATAAATAAAATAAAATAAAACAAACAGGCAGCTTGAGTTTAGCTATATACAAGTGTTTCTGTTTGTGCAACTACCCCATCTGGATGTGAAGGCCAAATGTGTTTTAGTTTACAACTCTCACTGATATTTCATAAATCCATGAAGGAAATGTAAACTACATAGTGAATCTCTTGCCTGTTGCTCCATACGATTTTCCTTATAATGTACCAAACACAGTACCATTATATCCTACCCCTGAGGGCAAATCTTCTTAAAGAGAGTTGGTAGTCACAATAAAATCTAAGAGGGTCCAGTAACTTATATCTAAACTTACAATCACTTCACAGTCAAAATTTAATTATAGTTTGTACTGAATGCACAGTGTTAAGAGTTTTAGCTTTTAAAATGTTAAGGATTTGGAATATTCATTTCACGTGAATGTTTTATGTATCTTTTCTGCTGGTTAGACAGAAGAATACAAGTGAGAGGCATAGTTCAGTATGATACTAAGCTAAAAAACTAGAGCAATGTACAGATTTAAGTAATTTTTGGAACTGAAAGGACTCTGAGCAGTTCAAATTAACTAGTTTAAGACTCTGTGTATTCTGAAATTGAATGGACAGTTCTATGAAGTATGATTTTTAAAAAGTATATTTCTTATCTAAAAGTTATTAGTTCTGAAGCAATAATATATTCCCAGTGGCAAATGATTACTTAAATTATCAGAATTTTTGTAAAGGTTAAACATTAAGAAATCTAAAGTAAATTAGACCACTTTGGATATTGTAGAAGGTGTGACACTTCTTCATATTTTTATACTTGGGTTTAACCATAAAGGCCCATCCTGAGTTGCAAGAAATAGCTGTTATCAACTGTTAGAAGGCCATTAAAAGGCTATTGTTAATGCTGAGCAGATCACATGCACTAGCATATAATGTGTGTTACATAGATGACTGCTTATGGATGACAGCATTCTGCTTAATCCAGACAACACTATTCTACAGGGAGAAATGAACTCATGCAACAGTTAGAATCCAGATAATACAATACTATAATCCTGACAGTATTTTCATACCATGCACCAGTATTCAGTGTTAAATTTTCAGTAAGACACATAGAAGACTTACGAGAGACAAACACTGGTAGTTATTGCCACCTGTAATGATGCTGGTATGAGCATCATTACATTGCATTGTATGATGTTATAAGACACTTAGCTGCAACATGCAACATCAAAGAGTTCAAGAGTTCTCTTATTAAAAACACACACATACATATATGTAGTATCACAAGTGAAAGTTGAATGCAAAATCATTGTCATATACCTTAAGGCAAGATGGATGGATTACACCTTCAAATGGCACTCAGAAGGGAAAAGAGTACAAGGTATTGCTGAATAATTTAATGTTACACTTGTAATACCTACTCATTTGGGCTTCTCCTGGTTTTACTACACCTCTTCTAATCCATTTGCCTACTAACTTGTCACATAAACCTAGTTGCTATAGTCAGCAGCTTTAAGTAATGATGATACCACTTGGACTGCTTGACTGTTTAACTTAAATAAGTGTCATTGTAATTGCTGTATTGACAATTATGAGCCTCTGAAGTAGCGGTCAGTCCCTCCCCCAACACATACACCTACATCATGCAGAAGTTTTACTCTCTATACCCCTTTAAGTATTATAATTTACTTTGATATTTCACAACCCAATGATAAATTAAAAGGTTTCCATAACTGAACCTGCTTGATGGAATAGGAACAATGAATTGGGTTTTACTACAACCTCCACTAAATCCAAACTGAAACAAGCATGTGTAATATATAAATGACTGTGTCAGGAAATAGACTGAGTATATATTGCCACAACCCCAGACTGTTATGGGACACAAGAACAGTCAGTAAATGTCTTACACATCTGGGTGAGTGGTAATATCTATACAGTGTACAATCAACCATGTGTAACAAAATGACAGGACTTTTTCTTATGCAGTCTGTTCTTTACATTCTGTTCATGCCCACTGCCTCTACAAGCCATTGTCCCCCACCCCATGACCTCTAGGGGCCCATTCATAGGTTCATAGGTAAGATAGGTATGTACTGGGTGAGATGCCCTTGAGGGCCATTTTTAAAACTAGCCAATTTCACTTTTTGCATTTGAAATAATGTCTCCTATTTGGTTAGAGACTGGCCTTACCCATCACATGGGCAATAATTATATATTACCTCTAATGAGAATAAATGGGATCATACCATTGATAATTTGAGGGGACACATACATGGGATAAAGCATTTAGGAGCTACCTCTGTCTATTAGTAGTATAGGGAGCAGTCCTGGGGTAAATTTTCTGTTTCCCATCCATAGATCTAAGTTGTGCCTCAATATAGACAGGGACATCCTTTGTTTTATGTCAATGGGGAATCTGTTCCACAGCAGCAGTATCCACTGGGAGACATCCCTGTCTGAATCAACTGTTCTGTTGATGTTGCAGAAGAGGTTTAGAGCCTTATACTGAGTATTTCTGATGATATTTGACTTGCTGATGTGCAGTAAATCGATCATTAATGGGTAAGAGGATGTCTTGTATACCAGACATAGTCACATCCTAGCAGTCATAGCATCATAAAGTCATAGGATCATAGGATCATAAGATCATAGGAGGTTACTAGGTTAACGACCCCAGGGAGCTTACAAGCTTAGCTAAGTTCAACTCATGTTCCCAAGAGTGCCCTGTTTAAGCAGACACTAAAATCAGTACATATTGTCCCTGTCCAAGAGGGACACAGATGGAACCCCCAGGGTGAATTTCCAGTTACCCATCCAATCGTACAAATTATGCTTAAATAGGGTCAATGATGGGTTTTGTTTAATATGAATAGGAAGCTTGTTCCAAAAGTGGGGCAACCTCTCTGAGACAAATCTGTCTCTCAAGCAAGTTCTGTTGATGTCACATACCAGGTTAAGGTCCTTCAAATAAGTGACCCATGTGCCATTTGACTTATGAATGTGCAGCATTTCCATTAAAGCTGGGTCAGAGATTGCTCTTTATGTAAGGTACAGGTCACCTCTGAGCAGTCTGTATAACACAGAGTAAAGTGACAATGATTTCAATCTGTCTGCATAAGACAGCTCTTGAAGACCCTGAATTTTCCTTGTAATGAACCTTTGTGTTCTCTCCAATTGCTGCAGGTGTTTGGAAAGAAACATTACCAAAGGGAGTGTTGTACTCTATTACTGGTCTGATGAGGGAAGTGTACAGGTGGGTTATAAACTCTTTTTTTCTGGAGGCAATGCCCTTACTTATGAGATGACCATTATAAAATGCCTTTCTTACCACTGTGGAGACATGGTGATCAAAGTTAAGGTTGCTTTCAACCTGTGTGTCCATATCTCTCACTACTGATTGTGTGATTAGGGTATTGCTATTGATGTGTTAGCTTGCAGGAACATCACCCTTGTCAAACGGGATGATAATGCATTTTTTTGCATTACGGTTAAGACCATGATTTTGGCACCAGTGATTAGTCTGTGTAAAACCTTCTTGCAGGATGTCCATAGGACACCAAGTATAGTGACAGGGATTTTACTCAGTTCATGTAGGAATTGTCACTTAGGCCTTGTAAACTTTTAATAAGTTTCCTCTGCCACTGTTCCAATTGTTACATGTCAACTCTGGACAGACACATGCCAAATTGGGCATTATATTCAGTGACTTGACCTAATGAGGGCTGAGTCAAGGGAGACAATGACATCAATACATTTGGAAACAATCCTTTAAAGCTGTGCAGTATAGAAGGACTTTCTTACAAGGATGGATGCATGTTGATCTAAATTTAGGTCACTGACTGCAGAAGTTCCCAAATCCTGAACAACTGAGTCAACAATTAGGGGTGCATTGTCAATGTGGTAGTTCTCTGGTTCCTCTTCAGGCAAGAACTGGTTATGGGAGGTTACTATCTAGGAAGCCATCATGGTTTTCCATTGTCCCTAACCAACAGTACCCCACAAAAGTTGACAAATTCAGCCTGTAACATCAACATCCCGCATATATGCACTACTGCATAGGCCTAATGCTAGCTACTGCCTGTGCTGCTTGGTTTTCATATCCTCATTACACTCTACCTTTTGCTGTTGGTCATACTTCACTCGTTATGGCACTCAGAGTCCACTGAGGGTCAATAAAGCCATGGGACTTGCTGCCTCCATCCCTACAAGCTGGATGATCTTCAGTTTGCCTCTCCACCAGTATCCAGATTGCTAACTGATACTAAATCATAAAATTTTCAGTCATGGTTTCATCCCTCCATGCCATGCAGCTAACTGTTATGGAGTCATTTCTTGGAGATACTTCTTTTCAGGCATACATTGAACACATTTTATACATTCACACCACATGTTAGCCAATTAGATTGTTTGACTATCTAAGCCCATTTCATAGATAGATAGGTGATAAATATATAGATAGGTAAACAGATTGATAGATGGATATATAGATACATATATAATACATACATACACGCATATAGGGACATTTGGCATTGTGCGAATTGTACGAATAACCATACCAATGAGTATCCAGTATTCCCTGATATTATACACCTTGAAAGGAATTAGTTAATGCTAAAAAAATTTAAATTTTTGTTAAATTTGAATGAATACACTTTTTAAAGCTGGAAAGTTTTATTTGGTTATTAATTCTCAATCCATGAAATAAAAGGACCCTTTTATAAAAGCTAGCATGGTCGCTGAGAAAATTCTGGGCTTGTGATATCTTTTATAACTATTCCTGATTGAAGTGAAGCTGTGTGTCTCCAAAGATGGTTGCATTTAGTATTCTGTTTGACTGATAAGGGATGTTGTTGTTGTCTTTCGGCTTTTCCCAGTTAGGGGTCGCCACAGCGGAACTCCGGTCCGCTAATGATTGGCAGTAGATTTTGACGAACGCCGAGGTGCCAGCTCGACGTTCAACCTTCAACAAAGGCACGCCCATTTACGCATGTCTTTTGAACGCCCACCCAAATATGGGGAGGGCATGCAGATTCCAGACAGAAGGCACTCCCCGCACTCAAGCCGAGAATCGAACGGGAGAACCTCTTGCTGTGAGGCAACAACGCTAACGCTGCACCACCACAGTTTGACTGATAAGGGATATTTGTGTTAATTTTCAACTTTATCCCTCGGAGACAGAAAAGCTTACATCAAGCAGTAAGACCTACCATGAGCAGACAGCCCTCTCAATAACCTTTCCTGATATAGACACAGCTTTACCACAGTAGTTTTTCTTGAGTAGAAAAATCAGCATGAGCATTATATAGAGTACCACAGCTATTGTTTTTCTGTTAGTTGCATTTATTTTTTACCTATAATATTTGTATATTATTTTATTTTACAGTGTCTGCAGTGTGCTCCTTGAAGCTCTCATTGCAGTGAAACTAAGGCTACTGTTGCTCTGTCAGTTTCTTTCCTGACTGGTGCACTTTATTATTAATAATGTAACCTCCAAGTGACAACTCATCAGCAGCCGTAGTAATTTCTGCAGACATACTGAAGTAAGTATAGTATAGTATCAACCTTCGGTTCCAGAGTCAAGTACCAGCTGGTCATACTTCACTTCCACTATGACTTATCAAATTGAAACTAAGCACAACTGATTGCGGTACCAGCCTAATGAAAACCTTGCATGAGATAGAGCATGTCAGAATTCTATTGCAGTCCCTTTCAGAATGCAGTTCTGCCAACATTCTCAGAAGTGACTAAGTGAAGGCTTGTTTTGCAACCTGATGTTCCATTGTTCCTTTGTACACAAAAGAGAGTAACCTGATGGCAAAGCAAATGTAAAAACAAGATTTTATAAGAGCCCATTGGGAAGCAGCTGCAATGAAAACAGCTTTATAAAATGTTGATGTTATTGATTTGTCTGTGTCTGTAGGGAGGAATTATAATTAGGGAGCATTGTCTAATTAATTTATTCTATTTGGTATTTAACAAAGGTTTATCTTTAAGCCCAATATGAAGGCTTTGTTTCCTCTGCCGATTTAATATGTTTATGATGGATAATCAAGTGGACCTGAATATGGTTTTCTGACTGACAGGCTGAGAACAGTAACACAGAAAAGTCTGCTGTCACATTTTATTTACTAAAAAGTTATCACAAAATAGTCCCCTTTAATTTTAGTATTTTACAAAATCATTTACCAGTAAATAAAAGCTAGTTTTCTACATCAGATTAAAAAAACCTTTAACTATATTTGTTACATTTTGCTTTGTTTGCCCTAAGTGTAAGTTCACATCAAAACATAATTAATTACATGGAGACTTGGGCTTCTGTTGAATTTTCCTTACTCAAGGATGTTTCATAGTTTCATAGTATAGTACTAGGCTATCTGCCCTAGGGCATTTATAAGCCTAGCCAAAGTGTATGTGGCTTTCGCTACCCCATGTAATGATACAAAAGTGTACAATTTAAATTAAATTTAATTTACTGTGCCTCTATCTAGCAATGACACAGAGATGACCCCCAGGGTAAACCTACGATCACCCATCCATTCATTCAGATTTCTCTTGAAGAGAGTCAGTGAGGGGCTCTGCCTAACATGGACAGGTGTCCTGTTCCAGAGTGCGGGAAGCCTCTGGGTTATGAATCTGTCCCTCCAGCATGTCCTATTCATATTTGTGCTGAGGTTTAGATCTTTAGCTCTCGTGGCTCTGATGGATTTGGATTTTTTGAGGTGGAGCATGTACATTAATTCTGAATTGGACATGGCCTTGTACGTAAGGCACAGATCACCTCTGAACAGGCGGTATGCTACTGAATAGAGCTGGAGCTTTTTCAGTCTGGCAACATATGACATATGCTGGAGACCCTTGATCCTCTTGGTAAGGTACGTTTGGGGTCTCTCCAGCTGCTGCAGGTGCCGGGTGAGGTACATACCAAATGGGGCATTGTACTCAATCATAGGCCTGATAAGGGAGGAATATAAGGGTACAATGACATCCTTTGATCTGGAAGTGAATCCCTTCATGATAAGGTGGGCAAGGTAGAAGGTCTTTCTAACCACTTTGGCGACGTGGGTGTCAAATGAGAGGTCACTGTCAACTTGGGTCCCCAGGTCTCTGATTACTTTTTCCATACTTAATGGATTACCACCTATGTGGTAATTTGTGGGTACTTTGTTTTTTCCAAAGGGGATGACTATACATTTTTTGGCATTTAGTTTAAGGCCATGACTCTGGCACCAGTCGTCTGTTTCTGTGAGGCCCTTCTGGAGGATGCATGCGTCAGCTGGTGTGTCGACTATGGCGTCTAGTTTGCAGTCGTCTGCGAACTTTGTCAGCCACAACCCCTCTATGTTTGCCTTCACATCTGAGAAATAAATGCCAAACAAGAGGGGTCCCAAGACAGAACCCTGTGGGACTGCACTTGTGACTGGCTTAGAGTCTGACATAGCTCCAGCTATTCTGACTTTGTGGGTTCTGTCCTTTAGCCAGTTTGCAATCCATCTTGTGACAAATGGGTTTACATTTAAGCTGTTGAGCTTGTCTATGATGCCTGAGTGGGGTATTGTGTCGTAGGCTTTTGCCAAATCCAGGTAGGCTGTATGAACTGCTTTGCCTTCATCGATGGCTCTAGTGACTGTTTCAAAAAAGTCCACCAGGTTTAAAAGACAGGATCTGCTTTTTACAAAGCCAAACTGGGTAGGATCAATTGTCTGTAGGTCCCCGATGTCTTTGTTTATGAGTTCCATAATGATCCTTTCCATAGCTTTGCAGACCAGGCTGGTCAAGCTTATGGGGCGGTAGTTTCCAGGGTCTGTAGAGGTGCCACCTTTGTGGAGTGGGACCACTGTAGTTGTACGCCAGTGTTCAGGGACGTATCCTGTAGCAAGGTTAAGATTAAACAGCGTTCTTATGTGCGGGTTTAGCTCCTCTAGGAGTTCACATAGCATGCAACCCGGGACACCGTCAGGTCCCATGGATGCTGCATTTTTAGCTTTGCTGAGGGCAGCTCTCACCTGGACATCTGAGATTTCAGGGAGGTTGCATTCAGCTGAGATATTTATTTCATCTTTTGGGGGAGAGGGAGGGGAGAAATTTGCACTGAACCTGTCTGCCAGTATGTTGGCAATATCTGTGGGTTCAGTGTATTTCTTGCCATTATGAACTAACTCTGCACATATCTGAGGGTTTCCACCCAGGTTTCTAACATAACTGAAGAAGGCCTTGTGATTACCTTTAGTGTCCTTAGTGATTTTTCTCTCGAAGTTGGCCTTTGATGATTTTATTAGCGAACGTAGATTTTTGCTAGTGATGATCAGGGATGCCTTCCCTTTATGGGATTTTGCTCTGTCTTGCAGTAGCTTCCTACTTTTGTTATAAAGTTTGTTTATGGCTGGGGTCCACCATATAGGATGCCTGCCTTTGGTGGAAAGGGTCTTGGTTTTATTTGGGATTGCATGATCCATGCATTCTTGGAGATGCCCGTAGAAAGCATTTGTGAAGGATTCAGCAGTGTGGGATGTGGTTTCCACTGGCCCAGGAGGCTTGAAGGATACCATTTCAGTCCTAAGGAGTGTAAAGTCAGCTTTTGAGAAGTTTCTCACTGTGGTCATTTGTGCTGGGGGTGGAGGTGGGATATGAATATCTAGGGTTATTAGTTTATGGTCTGATCTCACTAGTGAGGGGTATACTTCCGGTGTTGAGCATTTTGTCCCCATGTTTGTGATGATCAGGTCAAGTATATTATTTCCCCTTGTGGGGGAGGTGACTAGTTGTTCCATCGCATTTGAGTTGATGAATTCCAGGAACCTTTGGGCTAGGGTGTTGGGGCTTGAGTAATGCACCCAGTTTATGTTTGGGTAGTTGAAGTCTCCCAATATGATGGTATTTGGTGAGACATTCATATCCTCCAGTGTCTTCAGGAAGGCTGAATGGAGTTCCTGAGATTGCGAGGGTGGTCTGTAGCATGCTACAAGTTGTATAGCAGTTTTGCCTACAGTTAGTTGCACATAGATGGTCTCCAATGCTTCGTGCATTGCCACTAACCTGGAGGTGTGGGTGTCTTTGATGAATATGGACACTCCCCCTCCTTTTGTGGTTCGGCCCAGGTTTTGGGGCCGAAATGCATGATACGAGGTATAACCTGGTAGGGCTGGGGTGCTCTCAGGAGCCTTGAATCAGGTTTCAGTTACTGCACAGACATCGATGCTCTCCATACTGAGGAGTGCTTCGAGAGCCTGCATCTTGAGATTTAGACTTCTGCCATTGAGCAGCATTACCCTTAGTTTTTTTTTCCTTTATTGTTTTCTAAGGTGGTGGATTTGTCTTTTGAGCCTTGCCTAAAAAAGGCACTATGGGGGTGGCAAGAGCCTTAGCCAATATCCGGAAGCCCAGTGGTGACAGGTGCAAGCCGTCTCTTGCGAAGCAGCATGGCTTGTCCAGCATGTCATCCCAAGCAGACAGACATTGGATCCCCCTAGAATGACACCAGTAATTGAGCCAATTATTAAAGTTGATCATCTTGTCTTTGTATTGTGGCATCATTCTTGGTGAGGGCAAGATGCTTCTCAGGGTCAGGGTCATACCGGCCTGGGCTACATAATCAGAGAGCTCCTCTATGTCTCTTTTCATGTAGTCCAAGGAGGTACGTCTCAGGTCATTTACGCCGGCATGGACAATGACGAAGTCATATTTGTACTTGCTTTGGAGTGACCTGAGTGCTTGTGTTATGTGGCAGATCCTAGCTCCTGACAGGCATCTCACCGTTACCCTCTCTTTGTTCAGCCTGGTAAGCGGGACGTCAGTGTGTCTGACTATAGAGTCACCTATTACTAGTGTATCAGGCATGGTGTTTCGCCTTAAGGGCTGTGATTGTTTGGCACACTGACTTTGTGTACTATGTGTTGCATGTGCAGAGTTTTGAGGTGGTGTTTTCTTGGATGTCTGCTTTGGGAGCCTCTGTTGTTTTGGTAAGTTTTTTATTAGAGCCTCCGAGTATGTATTTGTGTTATTATGTGTTTGGTTTGTAGTTGTGGTTGGTTTATGTGAGACTGGGTTTGTTGTGTGTGTGGTTACCTTCTCCTCCTGTCTGGTCTTGCTAGTCCTGTGTTGAGAGAGTTCAGCCTCCAGTTTGGCTATCTAGTTGCATCTCTCACATGTTTTTGTGTTTGTTGGGTGGAGGAGAGGGTTGTCTGTGTACATGAGACAATTGTAACATTGTCTCAGGATTCCCAGATTAACCAGCTGAACTGGAGAGGACGTCAGTAATATACCACTCGACATGCCAGAATAGTATAAGGGGGTGATGTGTAACTGGGTCAGAGAGAGGACTTTGAAGGGAAGTGGGTATTAGCACGGGTTGTAGGTGGATGTAGTGCTTACGTTAGTTTAAGGGTGCTTCACTTAAAAGAAAGGTTTTAGGAGCAAGTGCTAGGCTTATGATAAAGCGAATAGACTGATTTTGTTGAAAGTAGAGCTTTCTTAAAGGAAAAATTGAAGTGTAGACTTGACGGAGCCAGGAATACTTTAAGCCTGTTTAACCGGTGCTGCGCTATGTGCACAATTGCACGAAGCCGTGCAAACGCGGATTTTAAACAGGGAACTTCAAAAGAGCTGGAAATGGTCCAAAACGACCAATTACTACAAGCTCTTGTGCTGAGATCACTCCTTCAGGGACAGATAGGCTGCTCAAGGCTCCCTACTCCCACTGGTGAGCAAAGAAACTTCCTTCTATCCAAGTAAGGCAATGGACAACACAGGAACTACACCACAGTCCAGAATACAGCAAAGCCTGTATACTGGTCTAAACTAGTCGAGGAAGGTGGGAAAACAAGGATTTTTTTTTTTTTTTTTTGTTTTTTAGGTTAAAAAGTACACAGAAATGCAGGAAAAACAGTAATAAATCACTTACACAGGCTAGCTCACTTTAGTGGGTAGCCTCAACAGTTAAATTTAACAACAAACATTCGACCAAATGTAACTTTAAGTGCAGATAATGTACAATGCAAAAAACAGGTAATAAAGCAGTTTAAACTTGTTCAAAGTAAGAAAAGGAAGGTCTCTCAGGTAAAAACAGCAAAAAAATACTTAGATCAGGAAAGTAGTCACTTTTCTCAGTTCTCTGCTGCTAGCACCACTCTGCAGGACCATGAGGAGCTGTTTCTGAGTAGTATAGCCAGAAAAAAATGCTCAGGAGCGGATTTTAAACAGGGAACTTCAAAAGAGCTGGAAATGGTCCAAAACGACCAATTACTACAATCTCTTGTGCTGAGGTCACTCCTTCAGGGACAGATAGGCTGCTCAAGGATCCCCACTTCCACTGGTGAGCAAAGAAACTTCCTTCTATCCAAGTAAGGCAATGGACAACACAGGAACTACACCACAGTCCAGAATACAGCAAAGCCTGTATACTGGTCTAAACTAGTCGAGAAAGGCGGGAAAACAAGGATTTTATTTTGTTTTTTTTTTGTTTTTTAGGTTAAAAAGTACACAGAAATGCAGGAAAAACAGTAATAAATCACTTACACAGGCTAGCTCACTTTAGTGGGAAGCCTCAACAGTTAAATTTAACAACAAACTTTCGACCAAATGTAACTTTAAGTGCAGATAATGTACAAATCAAAAAACAGGTAATAAAGCAGTTTAAACTTGTTCAAAGTAAGAAAAGGAAGGTCTCTCAGGTAAAAACAGCAAAAAAATACTTAGATCAGGAAAGTAGTCACTTTTCTCAGTTCTCTGCTGCTAGCACCACTCTGCAGGACCACGAGGAGCTGTTTCTGAGTAGTATGGCCAGAAAAAAATGCTCAGGGGCAGATTTTAAACAGGGAACTTCAAAAGAGCTGGAAATGGTCCAAAATGACCAATTACTACAAGCTCTTGTGCTGAGGTCACTTCTTCAGGGACAGATAGGCTGCTGAAGGCTCCCCACTCCCACTGGTGAGCAAAGAAACTTCCTTCTATCCAAGTAAGGCAATGGACAACACAGGAACTACACCACAGTCCAGAATACAGCAAAGCCTGTATACTGGTCTAAACTAGTCGAGAAAGGCGGGAAACAAGGATATTCTACTGAAATAGCACATCCAGCCAGTATACTTATATATCATTGCACATGGATGAATGAACAATAAACAGGACTTCTCTTTTATATGTTTACCTTGGGCAAAATAACATACAGGATTATATACTGAGTCTCTAAACATAATCAGTGTTTTATGTGTTTGTGTTATGGATGCCAAGATTGAAATGAGGCAAAGCTCCAAAAGTGTATCCTGGCATGCATGCCAGGAACTC
Organism: Protopterus annectens; assembly: GCF_019279795.1. NCBI lineage: Eukaryota > Metazoa > Chordata > Ceratodontiformes > Protopteridae > Protopterus > Protopterus annectens. The sequence goes on from NC_056746.1 coordinate 329,474,572, forward strand.
AAAACAAGCTAGTTGTGATCAAATAGACTTCATAATAACTCTTTGCAGTACATGGTGCTATAGCTTTCCTAATGTAATACTAGTTACAAGAAAAAACTGTAGGAAAGCAAAGTGCTTTATGGCCTTGAAAGCTGTAACACATGAAACTGCCACACAGAGACCCAGTATCTTTGAAAGTTATTAAACACTTCCATCTTGACATATTTTATTTGGGTGTCCACACAAAGCATATTGCAGTATTTAAATCTGTAAAATTGCTGCCAAACTTTTTCTGTAATGGTTACTATATCTGCTTTAGTACAAACCCCAATCAAAGGAGCTTTAAAGGGTATTTAACAAAAGTCATTGCGCACCTTTGAAAACTACTAAGACTGGGTCTCACAGCACAGCAGTCTATGACTGGCTTATCTTTATGCTGAATTTATAGTATAATTAGCATGCTCCACATGTAACAGCATAGAAATGAGCCATTTTATTCAGTAGCATGTTTTAAGTTCCTTTGTAAATACATGTCAATTTGTTGTGGTTGTTATTATTGTCTCTGAATCAAAGCACTTGAACACTGTTAGTTATCATACTCTTGATATGAAATATATGGGGTTCTTCCACAATAATTTCTCATAACATTGCTATTACATCAGTACAGGTTTACTGACAGCATTATTTTTTATATTTATTTCAGTTCTGTTCAGTAGTAATTGCTTATTAAAATATACCCTTTCCTCCGTATCAGTTTAGCATCTAAGGGTATTTTCTCAGGTACTCTGTATAACATCTCTTTGGTACCACTGCACTGGGCTTAGAAAAGAGATGGTATAAGCCTTTTCCTGTTGTCATCTGTGACATCCAGTTAATATCCCACCAGACTGCCACCAATAATGTGGCGTCCCCCACTTAAACCTGGATCAGTAATTAAGGAGCCTCAATCCTTACCACTGACACCAGTGCAGGAGCAACATGGAATACACCAGAGTACAGAGCACACATGAGTAAAATTTCACAATTTCCCGTAAGAGCACAACAGGAACACACTCTATTTTCTGGGACAGGACTATATACCTCTGTCCACCCCAAATGTAATCCCTTATTATACACTTCAGAGCAATGTGTACCAGTTTAAGACCTCTGACCCACTCACACTCAAAATAAATTCAAATCTCACACACTCAAACACTTATGGGAAGCCTGACACAGATTTTCACCTGTGTCCCCTCCCCATTACAAATGATAAATGCTGCCACCAGAGTCAAACAGGCCTACACGGCCTTCCCAGGGTGATCAGTTATTAAAAATGAAATATCAAAATAAATGATAGCTATGACCAGAAGCTGCCAGGCATTCGAGGTGACCAGGAGAGTATCAAACAGGTATAAATACTCCTAATCTCTATAAAAATACACTGATTGTCCATCCACAATGTAAAGTAATGAAAAACATTTAATGATAAGCAAAATGATTACTAAAAAATGTAAATCAATAACTTTCAATAAACACCAGGATTCAACCACCAGAAATATAAAATTAAACTGTAGGATATAAGTCCATCATCTCAGAAAACCTCTAAATAACTAATCTTTCCTAATCTAATTAGAGAATACTGTCCCTGATCTAATCTGAAACATAGTAAAAAACAAAATTCTGCCTTGGTCATAAAGCCGGACTTGCAGAGAAGTACTAGATGAAACAAAAATAAAAATAAAAGACTGCAGGCAGGCACCACGAAGATCTCAGAAACTAGTTTTCTTAAACACAGATGCAAGAAAAAATGTTTAATCACTTAAGGCTTCTTTAGACAAGAAAAATTAAAACACAATCAGCTCTGTTTAAATACATAAGGAATCACATGACAAAAAAATCTTAATTAACAATCAAGTTAGAACAATTAATGAAGAAGCAATTAAGATATGCATTGTCACTGAAAGTCTGTATGGGGGGTATGACCTTGTACCTCCCTTCTTATTTATACACCACATGACTGTGGTATTGTCTGTAACACCTTGAAGAAGTCTTAGGGACTAAAGGCAATGAAGAGACTTCAAGGCATGGATCACAGCCAACATGTCTTTAAAACTGATGTGCTTTGGTCTGTCTGAGGGATTCCATAGGCTTTGCACTTTTACCCCTCTGGAAACTGCTCCCCAAGAAAAGATCTGATGCATCTGTAGTGCAAACTGGCTTGGCATCTGTGAAGAGAAGGGGAAACCTGGCTTCAATTAAATTTATTGTTTCCAAAGCAGTTTCATTTTTATAAAGCCCAAAACTGGAATTTCAGACTCCAGAGAGTGCAAAAGCTGGGTTCATGTTGTAGCTCCAACTACACTATATACAACTGTAGGGGTATGGAGGGTGGGTGCAGCTAATGCAACAGTGAGGAATGCTAACATCTACTGTTACGGATAAGTGCATCTTAGACAACTGTATTATGGTCACCATTCCCACTGCTGCAGTTGTCCTTAGGTTGCATGGGTTGAATACCAAAGTCTATTCATCCTGGGAGGAGTACAGATATAGATCCAGGAGCCAGGAGCCCCTGTAGAATGGTCCTAGCAGAGTTTGACTCAGACCTAGAAAAATAATCCAGTTTGTAATTCTTCACAAAAGTATGTACAGAGGAGCATGCAATTGGCTCTAAAATGCTTAGAGAATCCATCTTTTTCCACTGCACCACAGAAAAAGACAAGACTGTACTGGAATGTGCCTTGATACTGCCTGGAACAGATTTTCCATAGTGGGAATGACAAAAAACAGCTGAGGACAACCACCTGGAAATTGTCTGTTTAGCCACAGGGTATCCCTTTTGCCCCTTGAAAAATAAATAGCTGATCAGCTTTTCTAAAGTACTTAGCTCTGTCAAGATAATATCTCAGTCGCCTTTGCATGTCCAGAGTACACATAATCAATTCTCCTTGGATTTTATGTTCTGGGTAGAAAACCATGAGACTGATAACTTGTTTCAAAGTAAACTCTGAAACAGCTATGGGCATGAATAAGGGGGTTGTTCTTAAAGATACACTATCCCTATGGAAAATCAGATAAGGTTCACATACCATGAGAGCTTGTAGCCTAGATAGTCTTCTTGCAGATGTCAGAGCAATGATGAGTTCAGTGTTCCAAGTCAAGAATCTTAAATTGCATTTATGGACAGATAAAAAAGGTGACACTAGCTAGTCAATTTCTTCAGCACATATTTAAAAACCTAAGAAAGAGAAAAATGTTTAGGAGGAGGTCTCAGGTATAAAGCCACTTTTAGAAAATGTTTGACAGCAAACAGTAAAGAAAGAGGAGGATCCATGGGAAGACATGTTGAAATGGCTGCAAGATGAGCCCTTATATAGGATGAATCAAGCCAAAGGAAAGTAACTCATGCAAATATTTGAGCACCAGTGTTCAAAATCACTGATGGATCCTTGATTATTGGCTAGGCACCAATTAGAAATCGCTTCCACTTACCAACATAGGATTTTCTAGTATCAGGATTTCCTGCCTCCCTTAGTCCTTTCTGCTCATACTTGTGAAATTAGTGCCTAAAAGATATTAAAGCAGAATCATCCAGGTAGTAGTTAAAGTTTATTGATATTTCCATGTATCAACCTCTCCTTGTCCTGTGTGAGTAGATACTGTCCATGAGGAAGTTTGTGGTAATTGCCCTTAGCCAGTTTTATAAGATGGGAGAACTAATTAAATTGAGCCAAAAGGGGCCACCAGAATTATTTTTGGGGTATCCTTCTGAATGAATCTTCAGAACTAGCCCAGAAATCAGTGGAAAACAAGGAAATACATAAATAAACATTCCCTTCTGACAGAATGAAAATGCATCTATTTCCCACATTTACTTGCATGCAACACAAGGAGAAAACTTGTCTTGTTGTCTGTTTTTGAAAGGAGGTGAACAGATCTATTTGTGGTATTCCCCACAACTGAACCAATTCTTGGAAGACCTCCTTATTCAATTTCAATTTATGAGGGTCTGTCTTGGTCTTGCACAGCTTGTCTGCCATAATGTTTTTCTGAAGGAATGTAAGCTGCTTGGAGACAGGGCTGGATCAAGCACAAGGTGATCTAGGCAGTTGTCTAGGGCCTGAAGCTGGTTGGTGGGGCCTATAGACATTGCCAGGAAAAAAAAAATCTCTCCATCCCCATTCCCACTTGTCTCAGACTTTGACTTGTCTGTTTTTGACATCCAGGAAGTACCTCTCATTGGCTCCCATGTACAATCAATGAGAGTAAAGCTTCCTACATGGGCTTCTAAATGTGAAGGCTTCAAAAGGTTTCCTATTCAAAGTGTGGTATACTAAAATGACTTTAAAGTGCTGAGATTGAAAACTTCTTACAAACTGTGTGTGGCTTCCAAGTACAAGGTTTCCTGAGTGTTAGGCTTCCTTTTCCAGATGCAGTGTTCATCTTGTATTTATTTAATGTGGCTTCTGTTCCTTTAGCTTCAAAGTACAGGTGCATTATTTTATTTAATGTGGCTTCCATTCCATGAGCTTCAAAGTGCAGGGGCAGCATTCACCTTGAATTGACTTAATGTGTCTGCCATTCCATTAGCTTCAAAATGCTGGGACTGAAAGCTTCAAAGACTGCATTTCAGATTAAATGTGTGTGTGTGTGTGTGTGTGTGTGTGTGTGTGTGTGTGTGTGTGTGTGTGTGTGTGTGTGTGTGTGTGTAGGTGTGTTTCTCCAACATTCTCTTGGTGAGCCATTGAGATGGTATATCAGAAAATATACTTATGCCTTATCCCTTTTTTGTTAACTAACTTAGTTAACCTAGGATTACTGTATGTGAATCTTTCCACCATTATTTGCCTAATGTGTGACTGTGCAAGTCACTTAAACAGTGCTCCTGTGTCACTCCTGAAAATAGACACTTGGTCCAGTGATTTTTCCAGTTAACAAATATATAAAAGAAAATTCTATTTCAGATTTTTCTCTTTTTGGACATTAGTCCCCAATTTTTTTTTTGATTTGTCCAGAATTCCCAAGTAAAGAAGTTGAAAAGTATTCTGGTCTGTTCCTTGTAAAATCTGTGGCTTTCAGATAAATTGTGGAATGCAGTCAGTAGGTATTGACAGGCATTTCAGTTTCAAATGTTATGTTCTTCAGAAAATGTGTGCTAATGCAAAGCTTGTTATTCTAGCAGCTTTCAAGGTTTATAAGAAATATTTAAATCTGTTTCTGATTTCTGAGTCGTCTTAGACTCTTGAGGATAAGTGGTTGGGAGGACATGGGTGCAGAGGGAGCAACATAACATAGTTGTCACAGCAGTGAGTTGAAATTCACTTTTCTGTCAACATGCTTGTATTTGCTCATTCATTTTATCAGAACCAAACTTTTAAATTCACATAGTCATACAAGGGACTCTAAATTATGCATGCGTGTGTGTGTGTGTGTGTGTGTGTGTGTGTGTGTGTGTGTGTGTGTGTGTGTGTGTGTATGCGAATGTGTGTATAAACATATTCCTACATCCCAGAGTAGTTGTGATGTAAAGGAAGGACAACACAAAGTGCCAAAGGAAAACTAAAACCAACTAATTCACCAAGGTGGAAGCAACAGAACAAGATAAACGTCCAGAAAATAGCGTATTAAATTTTATTATCCGCTTTTGTCAACAGACTTCATCAGAATGATGAAGTCTGTTGACGAAAGCGGATAATAAAATTTAATACGCTATTTTATGTAAAGGAAGGAATTGATTGTAGCAAACATAATCATCAACAGATTTGCAGAGACATTGGCCAGGCAAGAGTTAACCGGGTAAGAAATGCTAGCATAGTCATTCTGTACTGTTGGTCTTTCTCTTTTACTAAAGGAACCTTGTTTTGTATTGGTGATACCCTCTGGCCATCTCTTATTTGCATTTTGTTTGCCAGAAGAGAACTGGTTTTGTTTATTTGACTTTTCATTGTAAAAGGGAGGCCAATAAGATTTGTATTAGGATACATGAAATATCTTAGAAACTCTCTGAATTAACTTCCCTCTTTCTTCCTATCATTTGCAAAACTGGGCAACAGAAGATTCAGAAAATAACTCCTTATGAAGATTTCAGCCTTTACCTCTCCATCAAATTTTTTTAGTTAAGTACCCAAGCAAACCTTCTCAACCTCACAACAGTAGCAGTAGCACTGGCTCTAGACATAGTATCTGCATAATTATATACACTCTTCAAAGCATGTTTACATAACTGAGAAAGGGTAGAAACAGTTTACCTTAGGAAAGAGCTTTTTTCTGTAGAAAGAGAGGAAGCTAATTCTCTCAGACTGTCCCTATGATATAGCATAAATTTCCATATGTATGTTTGGTAAGTCAAAATTCCAAAGGCTAAAGCTGAAGAAGAAAACATTCTCTTACATAGATGGTCTAACATTGCACCTTCCTTATTACCAGGAGAAGGACCGGTACTGAGCACCAGTTTGCTGCCAGTATGAGACACAGTGGAAATGGCAACAGGCTGTGACCTGAGGTGAGATAAAATAAATTTATTAGCCTGAGGTACCTTATACAGCTTTTTTTAGTAACTAATAGCTAGGCGCCAGAGTGATTACAGGCAACACATCCTCCAGGGCTGTCAATATAGAAGGGATGGGAATGGAATGAGGTATATCCATTTGTAACATATTATAATACTGCTTTATTTCAGGCGGAATATCTATTTGTTCCCACAAAAATACCTCATTCATCCTGGCATTTGTCTAATTAAATGAAAATTCCTCCACAGGTGGATAAGAATGTTTCCTCTCTGTCACAGAGTTGGGCTTCAGTGTCTGTGGGAGAAGAAGCCCTATCACTGTAAAAAACAGAATCATCAGACCCTGTTTCCTCAGAAGTAATTTGACAGGGAATTCCCATCTGTAAAGGCTTCCTGCCTGCAATGCCTGCCTGGACAAGGTAAGGAACTCATCTTTTTTAACAGTAATGATGTCATAAGGAGAATAATATTTAACTTGTTTTTTTTTCTTAATAGGAATTCCAGACAAAGTGGACCTATATGAAAGAACAATGTCTGCCCAATCTAATGGTCTCTTGCACTGGTTGCCCAAGAAGAATCTCTTGGACTGTCTCCTGCACCCAGAGAATATGGCTCTCTCATGCCCATATTGGACAACATAAGAGGTTGTATCTGACTCCTGGTTCATGAAGACCAACAGAACTACAACAGAGGAAGCCAGGAAGAAAAATGAGTGGTCTGTGGGACAAACAATGGCCACTGGTTCACTCACTACTGGCTGAGGCATAGACTGAGTCCACATCAATGGCAGGTACTCATTGACAAGTGATTTTTTTCTTTCTAGGTACTGTGGGGGAAGACAGCTAGACCAGAGTAAGCATCCATGGTGTAACTGGGGAAGAAGCACCAAAAGCAGTAAGCATTGCTGAAGTTAGCTGGTCAAAAGGTAAGTTGTCAGCAAGTGTTCAGTTTTCCCCAGTCCTTTACATTATAAAAAACTAAAAGTAGAACAGAATTTCCCTGTCAGTACTGCCCAAGCCACACGTGCATGAGCACACACACACACACACACACACACACACACACACACACACACACACACACACACACACACACACACACACACACACACACACACACACACACACACACACACACACACACACACACACACACACACACACACACACACACACACACACACACACACACACACACACACACACACACACACACACACACACACACACACACACACACACACACACACACACACACACACACACACACACACACACGTGCGTGCGTGCTCTGACAGTATCAAAATAGCATGTAGGTTGTCATATAGTAAGCGTAAGCATTGCAGTGACAGACAATTTCCCACCTGTTCCTCCATAAACTTTTCTGTCCCACAAAATTCAAAGTTTACACAAGCAGTACTCAGTGTTTCACAATACTGGACTTGTATACAAATATAAACACTCAAGTCCAAATTAGCAATCCCTAACAGGAAACTTCTGATATTGTGAAAAAAATACCAGGCTTCTCAAAAGGGAAAATACCATTTTTAGTCAAAATTCAGATAAAAATGCTATTTTTTAAGGCCAATACTTTCAGGGTGGAGAGGTTCTGCAACAGAAACTTATCTGTCAGAAATGAAGCTCTAGGCCAAGTGCTGCTTCTGAGAAGTCTGAGAGATGCTTCTTCTTGAGACATCAAGAAAGTACTGAAGAAAACTTCACTCTGACAGCTGTTTTTCCTGCATGGGATTAGCCAGTCAGCAAGTCAAGCTGGTCAGATATTGTCTCCTGGGCAGGAAATAACCCATATAAACTAAGGGCTACTGCATATATCCACGGTGGTGCAGCGGTAGCGTTGTTGCCTCACAGCAAGAGGTTCTCCCATTTGATTCATGGCTGGAGTGCGGGGAGTGCCTTCTGTGTGGAGTCTGCATGTCCTCCCCATGGTTGGATGGGCGTTCGAAAGACATGCGTAAATGGGCGTGCCTTCATTAAAAGTTGAACATTGAGCTGGCACCTCGGCGTTCGGCAAAATCTACTGCCAATCATTAGCGGACCGGAGTTCCACTGTGGTGACCCCTAACCGGGAAAAGCCGAAAGACAACAACAAAAAACTAAGGGCTACTGCAGCAGTTGGAATTATGAGCATCTTTGTTAATGAAGCAGTAGATACCCATTCATTAAGTCTACAAAAGGGCCTGAAGAGTCAGTAGGAATACATTGCTATTTTATGAAGGGTCATTCTTAAGGTTACATGGGTGCATATGGTAGAGCATTTCAGATCTTTTAAATTCCAACATAAGGTAAGTCAATACCCCAAGCATTAGGCTTGGAATGGGTTAGAGACTTTTTATTAAGTAAACATCTATTAGGTAAAGATATCGACCTTATTATTAGTTTGTTAGAGATTGTTTTAAATAACAACTTCTTCATGTTCAAGAAACAAATGTATTTGCAAAAGAATGGAATAGCAATGGGCTCCCCCCGCGGTGGGAGCTTTGCTAATAGTGTAATGGCTTGTTGGGAGTGTAATTTCCTTTTCCCACACAATCTCTATAATAAAATGGTAGTTTGGTATACCCGGTACCAAGATGACATCTTTATGGTCATAAAAGGCACGGAAGATGAAGCAGAGAATTTAGTAGATGTAATGTGTTCTTTTACTTCCTTTTTAAAGTTTACACATCAGTATGCAGATTTAAGTATTAATTATTTGGACATTCTCATTACAAAAGATATAGTTGGTAATAAGTTTGTCTCTAGTATATATAGGAAGCCATTTTATAGCAATTCATTCCTGCATTTTAACAGCTTTCACCCTTTCTTTCAAAAGAAAGGTGTAATAAAAGGTCAAGTGGTTCGTGCATCATGCATGTGTAGTACTGATGATCTGTTCTCTGAAGAATGTAATAGATTGATTACAATGTTCACTAATAGGGATATCCAAAAAAACTTATTCATTCCATTATTAATGAGGTTACTATAAAAAGACAAAAGGGTCTTATGAGCCCTTTATTGATAGCTGGGTCTATGATTGTTAATCCTTTGGTATATGAAACGGATGGAAACAATGATATAACTGTATTAACTGATAAGTCTAAAATTAATTATAATGTTAGCTTCTTGACCCAGTTCAATGATTTAGCACCGCATGTTAGGAAAATATTATGCAACAATTGGGAATTAATGTCTAATGATAGAAATTCCCTTTCAGTTTTGGGACTTAAACCCGTGGTTGTCTATAAGAAGGAATTTCCATTTAAAACCTTATTAGAGTTACCAAATATTAGTTATAAACCTAATAAGGGAATGTTTAAGTGTGGACGGTGTAACTATTGCAAATATATAAAAACAGGTTCCTCTTTTGAGATTAAAGGTCAAAAATATTATTGTAATGACAAATATAATTGTGAAAGCTGTGGTGTGGTATATCTGGCTTCCTGTAAACTGTGTTCTGCATTTTATTTGGGGAAAACAGAGCGTCAATTAAAACAACGTATATATGAACACATATATGCCATCTCTAAAAATACATCTACAAATGCGTTGGCAAAGCACATTACTGAGTTTCCCAATCATAACTTTCTATTCAATGTTGTGCAGAAGGTCCATAAAAATCCTAGGGGTGGTCCT
>NC_056746.1:329489669-329589669 GCF_019279795.1 Protopterus annectens
AGAACTGACCCAGTTATTTGGCATTTGGGAACTTGTGTCTACAGTGACCTAACTTTTGACCAACATGTGCCCAGAGTCATAAGAAAGTCTTTCTATATTGCACAGCTTATAAACAAATTGATTGTGACTAGATCTAGAGATGTTATTGCCCCCTTTAGAAAGCCCTCATTAGGTCGAACATTTTGTATAATGCACAATTTGGCATGTGTCTGTCCAGACACATGCAACAATTGGAATACCCACAGATATACCTTACTAAAAGGATACAAGTCCTAAACAAAAGGTCTTGCATGGACCACCTCAAAGATTTATCACTATACTCAGTATCCTACAGAGTGCATAGAGGTGACATATCTGGCATATAAGGCATCCTCGGACCTAATACAGACGGACCTACTGAATATCAGCAAGTCAAATTGCATCAGAAATACTCAGTCCAGGCATCTAAACTGAATGCTGTGGAGAGATGGATATATATCACAGAGGCTACCACTGTTCCAGAACAGAGTATTCATTCAAGTAAAACAAAGCTCATCCCTACCCATATTCAAATGCAACTTGGATCTAAGGATGGGTAATAGAAAATGTACTCCAGGATTGTCCCTCATACCACTAATGGATAGAGGCAGTTCCTAAATGCTGCATCCCTTAAATGCGGTCCCCTCAAATTATCTATAGTATGATCACAGTTATTCTCACTAGGGCTAATATACAATTATCTGCCATGGGATAGGTACGACCAATCAGGAAATGTTAATTCAAGCACCAAAAGGTAAATTGGCTAAGCTTAAAATGTCATCCAACTGAACCTATGTTATGGCAGTAAATCGTTTTAAAAAATTGCCCTTTTTAGATCACTAAGTGCCCCTCTTACCCTCTGCCCCTCCAGTGTTCAACAGCTTCCGGTGTCTCTGGTTGTAGTGGGCTGTCACATAAGCAGATCGGAGTTGAGTCATCTGCATACTGAATAAGGCAACTGTGCTGAGAGGAGTTATATAGGTTATTGACAAAAATGTTAAATAGCAGTGGACTGAAATTAGAACCGTGAGGAACACGTGTTTTAACTAGGAGAAAAGGACAGAGAGAAGAGAGCAATTTGATAGATGTATATCTTTCAGAGAGGTAGTTAGGTCACCATAGAAGAGTTGGTTTGGAAAGGCGCAGAAAAGACAGTTGAGTCATAAGTTTCTTGTGTGCCAATGTGTCAAAGGCTTTTGAGAAATCTATTAAAACAGAAGAAATAAACTTCCCTTGGTCTCTAACCTTATTAATGGTGTCTGAAAAGCTGAGGAGAGCTGTAGTGGTGCTGTGGCCAGGTCAGAAATCACTCTAGGTTGGGGTTAGGAGGTCGGTCATTTTGCAAGAGGTACTGAAGGAGTTTCCTATGAATACACTTTTCCAGGAGGGACAAGACAGCAATTGGTCTAACATTATCTTACTTAAATTATTTTGTAAACAATATCATAACAATGCCCCCAGCACCAAAAAAGGAAATGAGAGCCAGTTACTTATGGTAAATTATTTTGTAAACAATATCATAACAATGCCCCCAGCACCAAAAAAGGAAATGAGAGCCAGTTACTTATGGTAAATTATTTTGTAAACAATATCATAACAATGCCCCCAGCACCAAAAAAGGAAATGAGGGCCAGTTACTTATGGTAAATTATTTTGTAAACAATATCATAACAATGCCCCCAGCACCAAAAAAGGAAATGAGAGCCAGTTACTTATGGTAAATTATTTTGTAAACAATATCATAACAATGCCCCCAGCACCAAAAAAGGAAATGAGAGCCAGTTACTTATGGATATTACATTCCTTCCTTGCCTTGGTTAACAGCAGAGACTGGTAATATGTAGCCAGTACAAATCTTTTCACACAAAGGGATTGATTCAATGTTCTCACTCCACAAACTACTATGTGTTTTTCTCACTTTTAGCATAGCTCATTTCAGTGCTGATGAGTGAGCCATAAGCAGAAAAAGCAAGTCCACATGTGCTATCTTAGAGACTGTGCAGTGAAATAGTGCTGAGAACATGTGGTGAAGCATCACATGCCAACATTATTGGTAAAGATGCATCAGTATCACCTGCAATGTGGTGCAGAAACACAAAGCTCTGATGGAGGTGCAGACGGCATGGGATCAACTTGAACCCTATATACTGGAAAAGTCAACTCTGCAGGGTAGGGCTGCATGGCCACTGTGGAGGCTAGCTTTTACATCAGACACACCAGCAATAGCAGCATTTGAGTCATGAAGATAGGTGTGTGCACACTAAGCAACACACATGGAAGATGGTGTCAGGAACCCCTGGGAATGGGTATCTACTGAACACCAACACTGTGGCCATGCTTACAAGATGCCACTTGGTATGGGGGGGCTATGGCATAGCTGCCGATGCCCTCTGTGGTTACTTGAGTTATGTCACCTCACCTGAAGGCTGATGGCCATGAAGAAGCAGGAAGGAATTAGTGAGTGGAGATGTTTTCTCCTGCCAGTGTGAGCTGGAGAACTAATGAGAGACTGAAGGAAGGGATTAATGGTCAGAAAAACAATGGAGGGAAAAGCATAAGCTAAAAAGATGCACTAAAGTAAGTAAACACTTTATCTGATGTAGTCATTTAACTTGTCTCCTCAGTGGCATTTTTGCAGTTTGCCTTCTATTTCCATTCAAATCCATTCTCTAACAGTGCCTCCAGTGCATGTAATATTGTTAGTAGGCTGACACTTGTGGTAGTAACCTGCACTGTTGGTGCAAAGAGGTAAAACCCTGATTATGATCCAGGTGGCTGAGTTCAAACAGCAGTTTACATCCTTGATAGGGCAGGCTAGGAGGATGAGCCCTCCCATCCTGGGGGTAGGAGGTGGGGTGGAGTGTGCACTTGGACTACACTCCCAAAGTTTTATTTTCCAGGGGAAAAAAACATGGGCTGCTGTTTAAGGATTGGTGGGGTGGCCTGCTGACATCATCCTATTGCAGAAATAGGGATAAGTGATTTAGAAGCCCTTTTCTGGACATGGTGTGGTGTGTTTCTTTAATTTTCTGGCCAGACTAACGGTTGGAATTGGGGGTATAGGACAGAAAGGAAAATGGTAAGTAAGTAAGCAAAAGGTAGAACAAAATTTAAGCATATAAGGAATGAGCAGGATGGAAATTCTGGTCAAAGCTAAAAATAATGGTGTAACAAAGGCCCAAAATCAGAGACATATTTTAAATATTAATCCTATAAATGTGGCAGTGGCAGGTAATTTGGGTCACTAAAATAAATATTACTTAAAATGTGGTGGTAGTGCCTGTGCCTTAACTTCATCCTCAAATAGATGAAGGAGGTCAGGACTGCAATGCCTCACATCACTGTAATGGTATCACCATTGTTCCCCCATGTGTGACATGACAGTAACATGAGTGACAGCCTTGGCCAAACTATTCTAGGCATCAGCCTTATACTGTGGCCTAGTATAGCCCTTCTGCAGGAGCCTCTGGCTGCACTCGTTATGGAGGATGTCCAGAAAAACCTTGTATTTCTCATCATACCAGCTCTGAACTCTAAAAGGAGCACTAACCTCTCCTTTTTCAGCCATGATGTCTCACCTTGAAGAATTTCAAGGAATCATGGCAATGAATTCTTACCCAAATCAGACATCATGTGTCCCATCTGCTGCCTAGCAATAGGCTTCTACAGGTATCTCATTGACACGTTGGATCGCCAATTCAGAACATATAGATACCCTATTATTATGGTTCTAACGCCATTTTAAGGTGTGAAACATAGCATTCTCCATCCCTCTAAGTGCTATTAACAATACCTGCTCTACAGCAAATCCATCTGCAGATGGCTAAATATGGCATGATGATTAATTTGTCCCTAAAATGTTATGCTAACCGTGCATGTTCAGTGCTGCGTGTACAGACCTAGGCATGTGCATGATATTATATAGAAATCTGCACAATGTTTACAGAAGTGCTCATTGCACAAACTGAGTTACACAAGAACAATAATGAGCTGAGGCCTAGTTATCATAAATATCACACAATATAAGCGTGATGAGAAGCCTAAAGTCTCATATCACTATGGAAGAAAACTGTTTTAACCAGAGTCTGAATCTTGCAAAGGGTGCTTTTGAAGAAATGTTTCCTTCTGAACAAGATATCTGCTTAAATAAGGTTGACTGCTACTTTTTATAAGTCCATTCATTTGTACATTAGGTTTTGACTGCTGTTTAACATTAGGCCTATAAGGAATGTCAGTTTATCAGTACATCTAAATTTGTTCTCTAAAAGTGTATTAAGGGGTACATTGCAAGCGTACTGAATGTATTAGCATGCAGGATTGTTAAGGTAGATAGTAAACATACCCCTGAGCTTATATTCAAAGTAATGTTCAATACTTTTAAGGTCTGAAGAAGTGATTAGTGAAAGCGCTTACCTGTGCACGATAATAAAGACTCGCATATATTTTACTAGCAAGACTGGATTATTGTGAGCCTACTGGTTGCCTCTCTCTGGCTATCGTTTTTGGATTAATGTTCAATACTGTTTTATTTGTGCCTTGCAGAACTCTCATTAGCCACACACAACCTTTCTAAACCTGCTATTGTAATTGTCATGCATCCTTGTTCAGTTGCTGTCATGTTTATTTTGTGGGGAATATGTAATCAGCACACATACATGCCTGACATTTACTTAAACATTGTGGATATAGATATCCAAGTTCTAGGCACAGCTATAGCATATGTATGTCCTAGTAGGGTAGTAGTGGTGTTGTAAGGATTAGTGAGTCCCATGAAGGAAGAAGGCTGTTAATTTCACTGTTTTCCATACAAACAGAACTATGAGTAAAAACAGGGTACAATGTAACAAAGTGCTGAATCTGGTGGGTCATCAACATCCACCCAAAATTCATGTTGAAAATGAGCTGGCACTACAGGCTTTCCATCTCCATGGCCAACCAGCTCTTGCTATCCATGTGCTGACTACCCCTACTGTGACTGTACCTGGGCAAAAATTGTCAACAATATAAATACAGTAGTTGGTCAGGACCATGGCTATGGAATGGTGTGCTGCAGGGCCATGGATATCATTTGTGCTGCCACCTGCAGAGCAGATGCTGTGGCAAAGGAACATAGGTCAACAGGTGATGGGCTGTGAACCAAATGATCTCTTACAGTGACAGAGGAGTTCCTAGCCTCATGTAAAGGCAGAACCATCTCCGTAGACTGTCACATAGTGGTGCTGAATGTCGAGGCAGAGCTGCACAGGTTCCAGCCAATTTCAACTTCAGATGCCTGATATTTGTAGTCTTATTACATTGTATCAAGAACTGCAACTCCTCCTTACCTCTTAGTTACTCTAAAGTTCATTAAATCTGTCTGATGTATGGTATATAGGTACATCAGGGATCCAACTGCCACTATCATCAGGATAAGGAATGGCTAGGGGTATTAGTTTTTGTCATATATTGATAATTGTAAAGACATCAGTTGCATGTGCAGTTGTGATATTGGTTGATACTTTCACTGGGTATTTTTTGCTGTGCTGTATTCACAAACGATTCTTTATTGGGCAAAAGCACTGTGGAACTGTCCCTACCTCAGGTCAGAGCATCTGGAGGCCCTGATAATGATGTTGGGGAAGAGCTGGCACAATCAGTGGGACTAGAATGTTTGACAAAGGGACAGTGACCACTTTGTTCCCTACACAGACCATGAAGACAGTGTCCTTGCCTGTGGATACCCAGGATATGCAAACATCTGACAAAGGACATAGTTATGGGACTCTATAGATCAGGGAAGTATGGTGGCCCCCAATATACAGATATCTGATTCTGTCCCTAGTACTTATGGGTGGGGAGGTCCACATAGGGGGTCGCTAATGATATCTGAGATATAGTTGCCACCCTCCCTCCCTCCCTGTGAGATTGGTGTGTCAGTGGCCACAACCAAACATATGTGCACTACTATTGTGGTGACACAGGATAGTGCCACTGCAGTCATGGCAGAGATAGTGTGGGCAATCCAGGGTATGGATACTGACCGACAAAATTGCACATCCCGTATGTGTGATACATTCAATAGAATGAATGCACAGTGGAATGTGCAATGTCTTCTCTGGCTCATCTGTCAGGGGTAAAGGGTCACAGCCAGTCATCTGCTGCATCCACAGATGTTAGCCAACATGGCAATGGATGTGCGAGATCCCACTCCCACACTAATGACACTTACACAACAACTTCTGCTGTAGTGGTGTCCACTCCCAAAAGATGCTATCTCCATGTTCATGGCCATCATTGTGGTCTTGCTGACACATCTCCTAGGAGACATCAGTCAAGGTCATATAGCACACCAGCATCTAGTTAGTGTTGCGGTACAGCCAGTGCAAGGCCTGGTAAAGCCAGTTCTTGTGGGTGAGGGCATGCATGAGATGATAAACCCTCTTTCCTGCATACCCTGGATCTGTCCAGTAGTCCAAGCCACAGTTCTGCACCAATTGCTGAGGCTATGTCCATACACACACACACACACACACACACACACACACACACACACACACACACACACACACACACACACATATGCACGCGTGTACATGCACACCACTGCCCCACAGACATCCACCGAACCTGACCCATCCTGATATTGACCTCACATGCCAGTCCTGACAGTCTCCTAAAAAGCACTTTTTCTTTTTAAGCACAGCAGCACTCACTACTCACTTCCATGTGAAAGACATGTACTCCTCTACTCCCTTCCACACATATGCAAGTGATGATAACTGTGCCCTGTCCTTTGTACATTGTCACTTGGGCTGACTATGCCTGATGCACAGTGTGGTTAGTCTGTGCACAGGTAAGCACAGCCTGCTGTTTTTGTATGTACTGTATCTGTTTAACTCTGGAATAGTTATGTTTTAAAGAGGCATCAAGAGATGTGCTACCCACTGCCTCTTTGTTGCAACTATAGTGTACTGTACACACCACCATGAAGGGAGACCATCCCCTATTGCAGGCTCCTCCTCTGACTCTTCATCTGTCTCAGATTTCCCCTACCTGTTGTCTAACTGTGTGGATTTCTTATGGGTGTCATGAGCCAGGGTTCCAGGGCATATCTGACATCACCAACAGGATACTCATGTGGAAAGTTGCCCCTTGCCAACCATCAGTAGAGGTCTTGTGTGTGCCATATATGGGAATCATGAATAAAGCCTGGGCAGCCTGCACACATATTGGAGGTGGCACTCTGTGCATTACATAACACCTGACTGTTAGAGTCATACCCTTTGCAGTTCACATACCACCTTCCCAGTTAACCAGGTGGGGCCTTTATTTTAATGTGGATGCAGTCTATGGCCTCTGGGGTATATCATAGAAATTTTGCATGGCGTTTGGTCTCTCCTCTGGGGTACATGGGAGCCATACAAGTTCCCCAACAGACTGAAGTATGACATTGAGAAACTGATGAAGTATCCTCAAGGCAGGTAATCCCACTGCATCCCCAGTAGGTTAGTAAAAGATCCCAGTAGTTAATATGTGTAAGGTTACACATACCTTGGTATCCACTGGGTTAGGTACTCCACACTCTCATAGGGCTGCAGATGAGGCCAACAAATTTTACAATTTACTGCACAGTGTCACTGTTCATACAGTATTGGTCCACTATGTTAATGTCATAGAGGGCATTTAATGTTAAGTATAATGTTAAGCATGGCTGGATGACTCAGAACCTCTGGGGGGAGTGACATTATGCACTATCGGCTATAGCAGCTGCAACACAAGTCTCCTGCAAATACATATTTACTATGGGTGCAGCAACTCCCAAAATAATTCCACAATCTACTCTGACTGAACACACGCATATGGCTGAATTCAAATATAAAGGGGGCACAGCTCCATTGTGTAGCATTTAAAGGTGTTTGAATCACTCATTATCAAACAATAGCAACTCATTATACAGTCTTTAGCATATAGCACTACTGACAAAGTTATTTGGCCTAGCCATGCTGTATAGCTGTGTTTTGTAAACTGCACACGGACACATCACTTAGCTCAATACAGCAAAGTTGTAAGGATCTGGCCCTTACTATATTTTAAGTAGTAAAAGAAACCCACCACTAGCTTTATTTCCAGGTCTATTGCTCCAGGAAAAGGAACAGATCTTTAGTTTAGTCCATGTTTCAATAATCCATAAAATTTTAGGATCAACATTAACGATCCACGCTTTTAATTTTATTTGTAATTTACACTACCTACATTATTGTGGCAAATTCTCAGTTCTTTAATGGTTTTAATATTTCTGGGCCAAGTAAATTGAGTACATGGAAAATTAGGTAGACCTGGATTAGGATTAACTGCCTGCTGTTTATTTTTGTATTGTATTCAGGGAGGCATTAAAATTCTATAGCTTTTTTTCTGAAGTAATGTGGAAGTCAGTAACACTGACACATTGCTGGTTTGTCATTGTGGGCTCTAATTTTATTATTACTTGAAATTCTTTATTGGTTGAAATAGCTAAAACATCATTAAGTTTATCTGGGTTAATTATATTGTAAAGCTATGTGATTATACTGAAATGCTATTTGTTAACGGCTGTCTCAGTGGCACGTAAGGTATTTCTGTTGAGTGTAAGGCACCAAATATCTATTATCTGAAGCAGAATGAATAGTAATAAATGTATGAGAAGGTTGCAGTGTTGAGCACAGTGCCTTACTGCTGATTTTATTCATTCTTTTCAATTTGGAAGGCATTTTAAGCTGATTATTGAAGACCTTAGCTGAATTATAAATCTCCCAAATGAATGAGGGAGATTAACAAGTATTTAGTTGCAAAATGCAACGTAAGGTAATAGTTGATGTAGCCAAGGTATGATACAAGAAAGAATGCTTAGAATGGTATACTGAATATAAGAACACTTCCAGAAGTATGCTGAAGGTTAATTAGTATATTAGTAAATATGTACTTTAATGAATTACGTTGATTAGTGTGCAAGTAAATATGTACTTTAATGAAGTAATGACATTTTTGTGGGAATATGTACAGATACCACTTCAGTAGTGAATTTGCTTATATATTTAGAAAAAAAATAGCATATGTGATTTCTAATTTATTTGTTTCTTTCTAAAGTCTAACTCCCTGAAGACGTACCCCAGCATCCTGTTTGTTGTCACTGCTTCGTCAGTCTGCTCTTCTTGCTCTAGTTGACATGTGACCAAAACTCTCAAATCATTTTCCCGCTCTCTTGTCATCAGTTCCACTTTTCTCAAATTATATTTGAAATGAGAATCGCACTGCTGCAGGGGCTTTACTTTGCATTTGTTTGCATTGAACCGCACCCTCCTCAGTTCAGCCCATTTGGTTACCCTTTCCAAATCCTTTCTTACACTTTTTCCTCTATTGTCCACTTTCCTCATATGTTTGAAGTGAGCATATTGATAAGTACCAGACACAGGTCCGGTCCCTGAGATGCTGCTCAGGTCAGTGTCCTTATTCCTGACATTCTCTGTCACACCACAACCCTCTGTCTCTTACTATTCAGCCATGTACTAATCTGATTTCTCACTACTGAAACTGATTCTGCCCCTCTAATTTGCTTAGTAATCTCCTATGTGGGGACTGACTCAAAGGTTTTGCTGAAGTCCAACTAAACCAAATTTACTGCTCCCCCTTGTCAAGTTCTCGTACAAAACCATCATAAAACTGCAGCAGATTTGTTTGAGAGTTTCTTTTCACCATGCACCCTGTTTTTTTTTTGTCTCGGACAAGAAAGCAACCAGCCTTTACCGCAGGATTACCTCCACTGCTGCCACTGCTCCTAGGCTAAAAATGTATTTCTCCTCTGCTCTCATACAAGGGTACCACATTCTTCAGACTCTTCTGCAATAGCCAGTGAAGTGTCATAAATGTTAGTCAGGCTGTCTGCCAACACACTGAGCAGGTTATTGAAGCCCTTGAGAAGCAGCTCAGTTTACTTCTGTGCTTTATTATCATTTAGAAATGTCAGTCCTTCGTCAGCCTCCTCCCTCTCTATTCTGATTTCTGTCATTTCTTCTCCCCCATGTAATCTGCCTTTCACCAAGCATGGCACCCTTGCCTTGCTTTTCGTTGTGTATATATTAAAGAGTAATATTTCAACCTCTCCTTTTCCCAGGTGTTTGTGATTTAGTCGTCGCCCCCCCCCCCCCGCTTAGCTTCATCATTTCTGCTCCTCTCTTCATTACTCCATATTTAACATACACCTAGCTCAGACAATCAAAAAGACACACATGAAGTTAGGCTCACTTTACAGAATCAAACCATTTTTAACTGGCAACACAAGACAGGCAATTGCCACAACTCATTTGCTTTCTACCCTTCAATATGCTTCCCCAACTTTCACCAATATAAATAAAACAGATTTAGCTAGACTCAATACTTATTACAATAAAATAGCAAAATTTGCAACCAACGTCCTTCATTGGACTTACCACTGCCTGGACTTAAAACAACTGAACTGACTAGAATTACCCCATTATCTAATTCTCACACAGCTCAACATCACCCATACATTGATACACCATCCAGAAAAGTCTCCAGCTCTCCAACAACTGATCCAACCTTACACCAATTCTTGTGCTCTCCGCTCCACAGACAAATGCCTATTACAGATCTCAAGGCCTGACAATAATGCTGGAGACTCTCTGTATTCCAACTATATCTCCAAACTCTGTAACAGTATCCCACAATCTATTATTTGTACAACTCATCTCACTCACTTTAAAAACCTCCTGAAGAACCACCTAACCAACCACTTGCTCTGCCCTTGTTTATTCCCTGGTTAAAGATACTGTCTTCCATAATATCTACCCATCATATACTTTATCTACAATATCCTCATCTGATAACTTTTACCTATGTCTAATGCAATAAACTCTACCAACTATTAACTACTTTATGTATCCTCCTATCCACCCTCTCCCTTCCTTCCCCTGCACCCACACTGTCACAAACCTTCTATAACTTTACTCTTTGAGAACTTGCCCACAGTACCTCCCCGTCTAACTGTCATATTTCTTGCCTCACTTCATCTTTCATCCTCTTTAACACCACTCTCTCATCTCTAAACTACCACCCTACCTCATTTTAGACCTATATGCTAATTATCAGTAGTACACTATGTATTATCTATGTATTATGCATACCTCTATGATTTATTGCATACACACACACACACACACACATATATATATATATATATATATATATATATATATATATATATATATATACTCTTTTTCTAATGTACATTGTGATTTACGTGCCACACTATGTTCCGAGATACGTATGCGATCTGCTTATCACACTATGTACTGACATAACGTATTTTGGTAACTCTTTGTCAACCATAATGTACAATGTAAGCTACTTGCTAAGATTTGTCATTTTGAAGCTTCTCTTTGTAAACCATAATGTACTATATAACTTACTTGCTGAGAATTGACTTGGAGCTTTTCTCCCCAGGCCTCCGCTGAAAATGGACTAAAACCTGGTTGGAGTTTCCCAGTAAACAATGTAAAATAAATAAATAAATATAACAAGAGAATCTTCTTCTTCTCCTCTTGTTCCCTTTTGCCTTTTCCGCTTGTACATTCACAGCCCTCACCTCCTTTGTTTTCTTTCTTTGAGCATCCTTATATTATACCTCCTGTAACTCTCCACCATTCCCTCCTGTTTCTTGTGCATCTTCCCTTTTACCTTAATTACTAGTTTCACCTTCCTGTGAAGCCACATTGGCCGTATCCTTATTCTACCTTTTGCCTGTTCCTCACACTTCCTTGTTGAGAGCCCTACTGCATCCCTAACCCATTATAATAGCCTATTCAATTTGTCCATTGTCCCCTACCTGATTTTTCACTCTCTTTCTCTCCGTCAGTTTGTCAGGTTCATAGGTGTTTACTAGGCTAATGACCACAAGGGCCTTTTTAAGCCTAGCCATGCATCTCAAATCTCTGACTAGTTCTGACATCCTTGATAAGTGTAAGCAGGGGCCTGGGAGATGAACCATTTACAGGTTACCTGTTTGCATTAGAGACATAGGTGCCAAACCAAGGATGAATTTCCGGTTTCCCATCCAATTGTCTAAGTTGCACTTAAATTGGGTTAGGGAGGAACTCTGCTTCACATGGATGGGGAGCCTGTTCCATAGACGGGGTAGTCTCTGGGATACATAACTATCTCTCCCGCAGGTCCTATTTACATCACAGGAAAGGATTAAGTCTTTCGAATGGGTAATTCTGGTACTGTTTGTTTTGTGGTTATGCAGGAGGTTCATCAGAGTGGGGTCTGACAATGCCCTGTATGCCAGGCATAAATCTCCCCTCAAAAGCCTGTATGAGACAGAATGCAGGGATAGGGCCTTGAGATGGTCAGCATAAGTCATATTACTTACACCCTGTATTCTTTTAGTGAGGAACCTCTGTGGACATTCCAGTTGTTGGATATGCCTGGTTAGGTACATACCAAAGGGGGCATTGTACTCAATGATAGGTCTGATGAATGCTGAATACATGGAACAATGACTTCCTTGGACTTAGATGCCATACCTTTGTTTATATGTTGCACAACATAGAATGATTTCCTCACCACTGTAGACACATGATGATCAAAGGCTAGATTACTAGACACATGATGATCAAAGGCTAGATTACTATCTATGTGTGTCCCTAAGTCCCTGACTACTATGTCAGCTCTAAGGAGTGTGTTGTCAATATGATAGTTGCCAAGGATGGATGACTTTCCAAAGGATACTATTATGCATTTCTTGGCATTTAGTTTTAGTCCATGGTTCTGACACCAGTTGTTTGTCTGTGTCAGCCCCTCCTGGAGAACATTTGTGTCAGTATGAGATTCAATGACAGCTCCTAATTTGCAATCATCTGCAAATTTAGTCAGCCAGAGACCACTGACGTTGGTCTTCACTTCTGAGAAGTAAATGCCAAAAAGGAGTGGTCCAAGGACTGATCCCTGAGGGACTCTACTTGTGACTGGCTTCTTTGTAGAGGTGGACACCCAATTCTAACTTCCTGGGTCCTGTCTGGGAGACAGTTGGCTATCCATTGAGTGACATATGGGTTTGTACCTAACCTTTTGAGTTTGTCAAAAATGCCCAAGTGGGGTATTGTGTCAAATGCCTTGGCCAGGTTAAGGTAAGCACTGTGAACGATTTTGCCCTCATCCATTGCTTTGGTGACCTCCTCAAAGACGTCCACCAGGTTGAATAGGCATGATCTGCCCTTGACGAAACCAAACTGGGGTTGGGTCCAGTGTCTGGAGGTTTACTATATCTCTATTGATCTTCTCCATGATAATTCTTTCCAAGGCTTTACATACAAGACTAGTGAGACTTACGGATCTGTAGTTTCCAGGGTCTGTAGATGGCCAAACTTTGTGCAGAGGGATGACTGCTGTCTTTCTCCATTCATGAGGCATGAAGCCTGTTTGGAGGCTACAGTTAAATAGTAATTCCAGAGGCTGTGATAGTTCATGTTTCATGCTATTTAGAAGGCATCCTGGGATATTGTCTGGGCCCATTGATGCAGTGTTCTTGGTCTGAGAGAGAGCATTAAGGACCTGTTCCCTAGTGATAGTAGGGGAGTTATATTTGATGATATTTCCTGAGGGAAGGTTGAGGGAGAACGAGGAGTAAAGCTGGAGCTGAATTTATCAGCCAGGAGGTTTCCTGTATCTTCTGGTTCAGTATAGGTGGCTCCATGCACACAATTGTGTATTGCCTTTGAAGTTGTTGACATAGCTAAAGAATGCTTTGTGGTTGTCCTTGGCCTGGGATCCAAGCTTACCTCAAATTTGGCTTTGGCAGACTTTATTTGTCCTCTGAGTTGTTTGTTTAGTTTGATGACAGTGCCTTTATCCTGCTGCATGCTGCACCTCCTAATTTTTGCCATGATTTTCTTCCTCCTGTTATACATTCAATTGATTTTGTGATTCCACCAGGGTGACTTGCTTTTTGAGTTAGTTCTGTACTTCTTCCAAGTGGGTACAACTGCCTCTGTGCAGCTATTAACATGCTTGTACAGTGTTTCTGTGAACAGATCAGAATCCTCTCCTCTAAAACCCTACATCATAATGTTTGTTTTTGTCTTCTTCAACAAAGCCACAGTGTGATATGAGCACTGCTGGTTGCAGAAACCTTCACCTCAACATCTCTGACCCTTTCCACTTTGGTTAAGACCACATCCATAGTTATTATTGCTTATTTCTGTTCCATTTCACACCAGCTAGTTGAACCCTCTCAGGCACAAGTACTTAACATCACTCTCATGTCTTTTCTACCCTGGAGCTCAGACTTCACTAGCCTGTTTCTGTAAGATTCCACACTCCTATTATTATAACTTTCTTACTCCTACCCCATTTCTTAATTCTATCCACTAACATCTCATCCTCTTTTCTTGAAGTGTATCCAAGTGTATCCAAACAAATACGCTGTAAGAATCTGCCAGCATCCCCCTTCCTCTATTTTGACCACCAGAGCACTTACTCCAGATTCTTATCCTGCCTTTTTCCTTGTTTGTTCATGAGGTGATTTATTTTATTTATTTATTTTACATTTGTTACATTTGTTAACCGGGCTAGTCCAACTGGATACAAGTCCATTTTCAGTGGAGGCCCGAGGAGAAAAGCTCCACTAACTACTACTTCACAAGTTAAAAATATACAAAAGTTATACAATAAAAATAAAAATAAAAACAATGTCATAGGTTAAATACAGGCTATATAAGAATTTGATTTCCGTGTGAGGCAGAGCAGAAGTCTAGGTTAGATAAAAATGCTAGGTTAAGGTATGTTATTCAAAGACATAATTATTTAGGTCAAGAAATATGAATAAATAAAGAGGGATAGACAGATGGTTTAATAAGAGGGAAAGTTAAGTAAGCTGGAGAAATGATGAAGAAGGCCAGGTGAAGAGTAAAGGAGGGAAGCAAGGTGAGTAAGAAAGGTTACCCAGGGTTGTTGCAGGAACATAGCCAGTGGTTGTTTAGGTAGAGTCTTAGATTGGATTTAAATAGTGGAATAGAAGTCAGTGTTGTGAGGTCTGGTAGAAGTTGATTCCAAATTTTGCCAATTGAGTTGGAAAATATGGAGTCTCCTGCTACATTGTTTGATTTAGAAGTTTTTATCAGTGTTTTGTTGAAGGAACGGAGATGCCTCATATTGTGATAGGGTGTTATGAGTGTAGAGAGCATTGGTGTGTTTTCAGGGTGATAAAGGACTTTATGTGCAATAGTGAGTTGATAGTATTGTATGAGGTGGGGTAATTCCAGCCACCCTAGTTTTAAAAGATTCAAACAGTGGTGAGTTTTATATGGAGAGGCGGTGGCAAATCTGGCTATGTTGTTGTATGACATGGCTAGTTTCTTGAGGTTGTACTTAGAAAGGTTAGTGTATATAGAAAAAGCATATAATAGGGTAGAGATTAAGTGGGTTCTAGCTATTATAGTTCTAGCTTCAGGTGTTAAGAAAGATTTGATTCTATATAGGGATCCAAGTTTCCTGTCAGTTGATTTTATGGTGGAGTTGATATGAAAGTCAAATTTTAGTTGGTTGTCGATAGTAATACCCAATAGTTTCGTTGTTTGGTCTGGAGCAATAAGTGTGCCATTGTTAGATGTAAGTGTGAAGTCAATAGGGGGAGATAGGTGAGTGGGTGGAAAGATCAGGAGTTTGGTTTTCTTTGGGTTTAGGAGGAGGCAGTGGTTGGAGAACCATTGTTCGATGGTGGTGAAGGTGTTTTGTGTTAGCAAGTGAAGTTCAGTCTGAGTTTTGGCGGAGCAAATGATGGTTGTGTCATCAGCATATTGAATACAAGTAGATAGAGGAGTGGCTAGATGCAGATCATTTATAAAAATGGAAAACAGAAGAGGACCTAGGATGGACTCTTGAGGGACTCCTATGGAGGTGGGGAGAAGATCAGAGAGATGGTTATCCCAGAGAATTGCCTGTTTGCGATTTTCAAGATAGGATGAAAACCAACTTAAGGCCTGGTTGTCAAGAGAGAGGGACTTTAAGCGGTGTAGGAGAAGTTGATGATTAACCATGTCAAAGGCTTTTGACAGGTCTACGAAGAAAGCAGAGGAAGGAGTGTTCTTGTTGCGATTTATGTTCATAGAGTCGATGAAGGATAGTAGGGCGGTGGTTGTACTATGGAATGGGCGAAACCCATGTTGACAGCTAGCTAGGAGATTGTTGCTTAACAGGTGATTTAGTAACTGTTTGTGTATACATTTCTCCATTATTTTTGCAAGAGGAGATAGTAGCGCTATAGGGCGGAAATTAGAATACTCCAAAGAGTCACCTCCTTTGAAGAGTGGGATAATATGTGAGATTTTCCAGGCTGAAGGGATAGTGTATTCTTTTATAGTCCTATTAATTAATAGAGAGATGGGATAAGCTATTGCTTTGGCACCTAGTTGGAGATATTCTGCAGGTAATTTGTCGGCTGAAGGGGTTGTTGGCTTGAGTTTTTGAAGTAGGGACAAAATGTAGGAGGTAGGCATGGGTTGGATGTGAAATGGGGGGGAGTAGAGCTAGGCATAGATAGTTTAGAGGTATCAGGGCTTTGTTGGTTTGCTAGCTTTTGAATGGCTGAAGTAAAGAAGGTGTTAAAGGCATTAGCTATTTCTGTGGGGGAGTTGGTGTTGGAGTCTGATGGGTTTGGAGTGGCAGCTTTGCCAGGGGATAAGAGAGTATTAATAGCGGTCCAAAATGTATGTGATTGGTGGATGGAAGATTGTTGTAATTGAGTGTAATAGTTTCTTTTATCATGAAGTATGGCTTGTTTTGTCATATTTCTTTTTTGTTTAAAAGAGAGATGCTCAGTTAAATTTTTAGTGGTACGCCATTTTTTCCAAGCTTTGTTTCTATTAAGAATTAGTTGCCTAGTTTTGTCAGAGAGCCATTGTGCTGTCTTAGCTTTCATACGAATGGAACGCAAGGGAGCATGATGTTCAAGAATGGTGAGAAAGGTATTATTGAAGTGATTAACAGCTTCATCTATTGGGAGGGATTTGAGAGGTGACCAGTTAACTTGCATAAGTTCATTGTGAAACAGGGTAGGGTCAAAATTCTTTTTGCAACGGGTTATACGAACTTGAGCTGGGATAGATAAACTGGTTTTATGCCTGATGATATAGGTTAGGGAGTGATCACTGAGGTCATCTGGAAGAGTACCTGTTGTGTATTTTAGTTGTGGACTATTTGTTAAGATCCAATCAAGTACAGCTTCTTTGTTACTCCGTTTGTTTGTTCTTGTAGGGATGTTTATGTGTTGAGTGAAGCCATGCAGGTTAATAAAAGTAGGTGGATTAGTATGTTTACATAAGTTCCAATCAATATTTAGGTCTCCTAAGAGTATTGTTTCTTGGTGGAGATTCAGAGAAAGCCAGTTTAGTAGGTCTTCTAATATTGTTGTGTTATTGCCTGGGGGAATATAGGTACAGATAATATTTATGGTTTTGTGAGGATTGATTTGAAGTTTTGAGATAATTAATTCTGCATGTGTGTTAGTTAAAAGGGTATGATTTGTTATGCTTAATTGTAGGCCTATTTTATAGAGTATAGCTACTCCGCCACCTTTTTTGCTTAAGCGGTCTTGTCTCAGGATGTTATATCCAGGGGGAACAATTTCATTGTCTTTTATTGTTGGTTTGAGCCATGTTTCAGTTAGACAGAGAATGTCGAACTGTTGGACTTCTAGTAGAGCATGAATATGTGATATTTTGTTGCAGATGCTACATATATTAAGTTGGGCTATAGAGAGTGATTTAGGAGGTTTAGTAGGTGGAGTTAGCTTTGGATGTTTCACCTGGATGTTTCACCTGCTCCTTGACCTCATCTTTGATGTCCTTATTTATGCAGATTGCTATTTCAGCTTTGATGCCTAATTTATCTGCATTGCTGCTCCACCTCCATCTTCCCATTCACTGTATTTGTAAACAGCTTCGCACAGCACCTACCTTGTGTCACTGGACCATATTTCTGTGGTACCAGAAGTGTCCACCATTCCCTTCTGCATACACTGTCTAGAGCTCCCTCATCTTATTATCTAAAAACATTGCATTGCACAATAATATTATTTAGCCATACTCTGAGTCAGTCCTTTGGATTCTTCTGGTATCTACTATTTATTTTTCTTCTTTCTACTGCTCGAGTTATAACACCCACATTTGTAATTGTGAGATGCCCTTCACCATCCATGGGCATCATGATTTAAAGGTATGATACTTGCGATATATATTTCAAAGCCATCTCCTATCACCATTTTTCCTTCTGAGGTAAAATAAAGGCTGTCCCTGACATAAAGCTAGCCCCTTCTTCTGATAAATTCATGCCATTCTTGCATGTCCACTGTCATAGCCATTCCTTGCACTCCTTAATCCTCTCTTTCTCAGTGTGCTGGCTTCTGGCCCTGATAACACTCTTAAGAATGTCACCTGTAACCCAGGCTGATCTTCCTGCCACTTTCCTGGACCTAGTTATTACCATATAGGTTGTATCGCCTGGCCTAGATACACTACCATATGTATCCATTCCTCCTTATTGATAATGACCTTTGTTACCTCCTGCCATGTTTGTTAAGCCAGAGGCAGAGACTGTTTTATTATTATCTGATCTTCCCTATCTCCCTTAAAAGTACTAACAGCCTCATTGGTGAGTGTGCTGACAATAAAATTCCATTCTCTCTTCTCACATTGACTGTCAGCTCCTTCACTTCCTTCTGTATGTCCATAATAATAAATACAATCATCTTCTGCCAGTTCCTCTGTCCTCAGTCCTCTTTATTCTCTGTGTTGGTTGATTCACCTCCCCCCCATGTAATGAATGTAAATGCTTTCCTAGCCCTTCTATAATCTTTTGAGCCCTTCTCACTTTTCCGTCCCTTTCACCTCCTTTCTTCCTATGGCTTAGTACACTTCTGACCCTACTTCCCTCCTGCTCTCCTTGTTGTGTTAGTCTTCTCTGGCCACCTCTGGCTCTATTTTCCTTTCGTCACTTGTCCCTGCTGTCAACATCTGTCCCATCTTCTTGCTGTTCTTTCTGTGATGTCATCTCTGGCTTTCTCCTTACTCTGTGTCACACCACTTGCCTGTATTCCTTTGATTACCTCTCGCCATGTTCTATTATCCTCTACCTCCGCTCTACCTTTTCAGTCTAATCCTATATAATAGAATCCTGTTTTCCTCTCTTTAGTCCAGCTCAATCCTTTCTACTTTATTAGGTAATCCACTGTCATCTCTAGCTCCCACATTGTCCCCTGAATCTCCTCCATTCTTCTGCAGAATCCACATCATCTGCCAACTCTAATCTCCCTGAGCCAAACTGATGCCCCATATGCTGAACACAACATCCACCTCTCCCCCTCTCTTCTTGCTCATCTTTTCCTGATCTTTTCTTGTTGTTCTGTTCTTTGATCCCTTATTTTTATAGATATGTATGTTTAAGCACCTAGCTAAAAAGCCTTTCTTGACTAAAGTGCACATTAGTGTGACCTGATATGCAAATGCCAATCAAGTGGCACCATGTAATTCAAAGTAGATAACCACCAGGTATCAGTTAATTTAATAATACAGTGAGATTATAGATTGCAACATAAATAACATGTGCTTAGACCTAAACTCATCACAGTAAAATCCTCTGAGTGAAACAATAAGTTAAATTGGTAGATATTTATTGCTTATTTGCTTCATATTTCTCACTGGACCTTCTTTAATTGCTCTGCTTCTTATACTTTTCTGTTTCATTTTATTTGTTCAACACACTGAAAGGCATAAGCTGAGACACCAGAAGCCTTTTTGTATGTTTGTAACAAATTACTGTTTGTGGTAGGCTAAGAGTGGTGCTTGTAGTTTTATTACTTTTTTAAACATGTTTAATCACAATTTATCTTACCTAGGAACAATGAGAAGGTATGCAACTGGAAACTGAAGTCTGAAGCATTATAATCAATGGCAAGCTCCTTGTACCTCTGGAAATGGGGATCCCCAAAGTAAACCTGGTTTTTAAATCAAGTGCAGTCAAATTTTCAGAGTTGTTCTCAAAATCAAAATATGACCACAATTCTGTTGAATACCCTACAAGCATTTGGTACACATTGTCATTGATGGGGTTAGTAATGGCAGGTTCCAATCAGCTGATAATTGTTTTTTGTATTACTTGCGGTAGAGATAATAATAATAAATGCCTTCTGGACTGTATTTTCAGTATTCAATGTGTAATTCTATATTTTTTAACTGTTAGACTTTGTACCCCATCTTTTTAGCAATTAACATACCATTTATGATGGACTTTAGCAAGTAATGAAAAGTACTGTTTGTGTGGCTGAAAAATGGAATTGTTAATGAGTGTTTTATTCACTGGCATGTTAATAGTGATTTTGAGTTTTTTCTTGAGAATGAATGAAATTAAACATCTCTATCTTGTTGAATGACAGTTATGTTTGGATGCAGGCAATGGGTCTGGTTGAAACTATTCTATAAAAATCAAGAAGGCCCTTAAACTATGTTCTATTAAACAGCGCACATTTTAACTTGTATTTTGTAACATAGCAACATCATGACTGATTTGTTTTGCTTCACTTAATTTTAATTGGAGGGTCACTTAAGTGTCACTCATTGTTGGTTTTAACATTATTAAGAAGTCACTATTCCTCTGTAACACCAGCAGTAGGTCAATTCTGTTTTGTTTTGTTTTTTGTTTTGGAGGGGGTGCTATTAAAGCAGTCACAAGTTTCAGTTTTGTTGGATAATTGCTGTATATTGTTTATGGTGTGCAGTCAAAGAGTCTAATTTCCTCTCCCTCATAGGTTATACCTCATGAACATTGCGATATTATCCCTTAACTAGATGGCTGCATACATACCTGTTCTGAAACTAGTGAAACCAGAAGAGAATCTTTTGTGGCAGAAACACCACTCAACGTTCAAGCACAGAGTAAATCAGACATGAGCAGTACTAGTGGTAATGATACATCTGGACCAAGAGATGTTAGTTTGAGTCTTGCTTCACATACTGCTAATTTCAGTAAAACTGGAATGAGACCCAGAGATGAATCCCCAGGTGGTACTAACATTATGGATTTATTAAACACATGTAAAAAGAACTTATTCAAACTCAGATCTCTTTTTGTGGGATAATTTGTTCCCCACTAAGTACTTTAAAGCCAAACAGATTCTAATGGGAATCTACATAAGCAATTTTTCAAATGTCTTACAGGACTGTTCTGTGTTTCATGAGGAATTACCTTTTTTTTGACAAAATTGGGATGGAATTGGAGGACATATTTGTCAAACATATTGAGGTGCCATGTATAGGACATGACTTCAGACGTACATAAGTACCATGACAAAATCATTAGTAACAGCCAATCTGTTCACTTTCAGAACTCTTATTATCAGATATTTACAAAAGTTGAAGAAATACAAACCTACCTTTTCTCAGAGAAAACATAAGTTGTTTCTTAGAGATTGTAATGATCACGCTAAGGGTAAGGCTCTTTAGTACAGTTAACTGGCACAGCCAGTAATAATTCTAGGAGAGCTGCATTGACAGCAGTTTGCTCCCAGTCAGACACTGCCAATCTGAGTCCTTTTTTTAGGTAGTACATCCCTGCCCAGGGGATTGGTGAGATTGGTAGAGAGGAACCAGGGCAGTCAATGCATTGACTTGATTTTGGAAGACCATTTAGCATCTCCATTGGATATACAGCAGGAGGAGTTCTCAACTCATTCCAGGGGGTTCCAACAGAACACAGGCAGGTTTACTGAGGAAGAAGAGGATGGGGAAGTTATCCTTAGTTCCACTGGAAGATGGAACACATGATAATTTCAAAATATTAATTTAGAGTTATTTTATATTAAATGAGTGCCACATTAAAGTTCTTCAGCAGGGTTTCACTTCACTTTTATTCCATCTAGAACTGCTGTGGTTAGGACATTAACTGAACTGAGATTATAAACTCGTAAATTAAACTTAAGTGACATCATGAGTGGTACACCTGTTTAGTCAGTCAGTGTTTGTAGTCCCAACAAAAAAGTATGTTCAACCCCCACCCCACATTTAGCAATAACACTTTTTGAAAAAAAATGTGTGAAGTTGATGTTAGGACCTTGTTAAAAAGACCTCCATCCAAAAGTTTTAAAGTCCCTCACAGCATACATTTCTAAGATGACTAGAACTGAGAGAAAATCAAAAAGTAAGCATTTTGAAGACAAACAAAGTGGTACGGATTGTGCTAATGAACAATGGCAAATATAAAGTATATGTCTACCATTTTGGTTCATCAGGAAAATCATAAATATGTCTCTTAAAATAACATCTAATATGCTTCTAAATATATTGCTAAAGAACTTTTGGAATATTCTGAAAACAGAATTTGCCTTGAATTGTACAACTATCTGTCTATCATGTCTGTCTGTTGGTCTGTTAGACATCCCAAGCTCTCTGTGATATTTGGTATTGCTAAGACCATTAGTGATTTTGTTGACCTGCCCCTTACACTGATAATATCAGCAAATAGTGCAAAAAAGGAAGTCTTTGACTCTCTGAATAAGCCAGATTGTCAACAAAATACTCCAGCAATATAGTTTTTATGTGATTCATGGTGATTGTTTGGAAAAAATTACAGCATAAGTGATTGTTTTTCAGTCACAATTAATATTAAATAACTATAAACTGTCATCCTATAAAATGTGGAAGTAAAGATGTTGAGAGACAAGTACTGGCACATAAAGCTTTGCCATCTGAACAAATTTATGTAGTATGCTGTTTGCTTGAATGTATTTTAATGAATAATTATGTTTAACAATGCTTATTTCTACCAAACCAGCTGTGTTTCTTTGGGAGCCTTAATTCCACATTTTTCAAATACTGATCTGGCCAAGTGGTAGAGGAACCACATTTTTCTTTTATGCCCATTTCATGAATGAGATTTTTCATTGTTTGGCAGGGTGCCTCTGTAGTCCTAGACAAACTCATGTTTCATGTTGCACTTCTGTAATACTACTGACTTTCTAGTATTTACAGCCCAGTATTCAAAGAGTCAAATGCATTATTTGGATATTAATATTGAGCTTGACAGTGTGATAGCAGCAAGGATTTGTATAAAACATAAATAAGTACAAGTATGACTCTGTCACTGTCCATGTGGGTGTGAATGACCTGAGATGCACCTCCCTGGACTACATGAAAAGAGACATGGAGGAGCTCTCAGATTATGTGGCCCAGGCAGGTATGACCCTAGCCCTGAGCAGCATCTTACTGTCACCCAGAATGATACCTCAGTACAAGCAGAATATGATTGACGTCAACAATTGGCTAAGTTTCTGGTGTCATTCTAAGCGGATCCAGTATCTGTCTGCTTGGGATGAGATGTTGACAGACCTTGTTGATTTGTGAGAGATGGCCTGCATCTGACACCTCTGGGTTTTTGGATACTGACTAAGCCTCTTGCCACCCATGTAGTGCCTTTTTAGGTGATGCTCCAAAGACCAAATTAGCACCGTAACAGCTATAAATAAATACAATCTGAGGCTCATGCTGCTAAATGCTAGAAGTCTAAATCTCAAGATGCACTTGCTTGAAGCACTCCTCAAAATGGAGAACATCGACTTTTGTGCTATAACGGAGACCTGGTTTAAAGCACCAGAAAGCACCCCTGCGCTACCAGGCTATAACTCATTCCACACCTTTCAGCCCCAGAACATAGACCAAAGCTTCAAAGGTGGTGGTGTCTCCATATTCATAAAGGATATGCACACCTCCAGACTAGTAGCCCAGCATAACGCATCTGAGATACTTCAGGTAACATTGGGTAAGACGGCGATTCAGGTTATAGCCTGCTATAGGTCCCAAACCATGTCCCAATACTCTCACTCCACATTCCTAAGTACCCTGGAAACTATTAGGGTCTAACCCAACACTCTCATACTAGGTGACTTCAACAACCCCTCCATCAACCGGGAAAACCATTCATGCACCAATACAATAGCCCAACACTTCCTGGAATTCATCAGTTACAATGCCCTGAACCAGCTAATTCTTACCCCAACTAGAGGATGCAACATCCTTGACCTGGTTATTACTAACATGGGCAACCATTGCTCTACACCAATAGTCAATTCCTCCCTGGTTAGATCTGACCACAAACTAATCACCATGGAAATCCACATCTCAACCACTCCCCCGCAAAGGTAACCACCATGAAAAACTTCTCCAAAGCTGACTTTGGCTCCTAAAAACAGAGGTGGCTAACTTCACAGCACCCATGTCAATGGAAAGTAGATGCATAACTGCTGAATCATACACCAATGTGCTGTACGAACACGTACATAAGTGCATGGAACTAGCCATACCCAACAGAACCAAGACGCTCTCCTCCAAAAAAAGGAACTCAATCTGGTGGTCTCCTGCCATTAATAAACTCTACAACAGAAGGAAAAAATTGAAACTGTTGCAGAAAAAGGAGAAGTCCCAAGACTGGGAAAAACTCCTTTATTAGCCTCAACAAAAAGTTGAGATCTCTCATCAAAACCTTTAAAGCCAGGTATGAAGGCAGATTTGCAGCAGACACTAAAAACAACAACAAAGCCTTCTATGGTTATATCAAGAATCTCCATGGCAATACCCAGGTTTGCTCTGAGTTACTGCACAATGGTACCACCTTTACTGAGGCAACAGATATTGCCAACATACTGGCCAACAGATTCAATGCCAACTTTTCCCCTCTCCCACCAAAAGGGCCAATCACAATACCGAAGGAATGCCAAGCACCCAGCATTACTGCAGCACAGGTTAAAGCTGCATTGTCCAAGGCCAAGAATACAGCTTCCATGGGACCCAACAATATCCCTGATTTGTTCTACATGAACTACAAAGTGAACTGGCACCACGTCCATGTGCCCTGTTCAAGCACAGCCTCACCTCAGGCTTTGTCCCTACTGAATGGCGCACTGCTACAGTTATCCCTCTGCATAAAGGGGGAGTGACTACACACCCTGGGAGTTATCGCCCCATTAGCCTGATGAGTCTGATATGTAAGGCTATGGAGCACATCATCATGGGCCTAATTAACAAGGATATAGGGAATCTCCAAACTCTAGATCCCACACAATTTGGTTTTGTGAAAGGTAGATCATGTCTGCTCAACCTGGTTGACTTCTTTGAGTCAGTCACCAGAGCTGTGGATGAGGGCAAGGCAGTTCATACAGCCTACCTCGATCTGGCCAAGGCCTTTAATACCATTCCCCACTCAGGAATTATTGATAAACTCACCAAACTAGGCATCAACCCCTATATCACTAGGTGGGTTGCAAATTGGCTCACAGATAGAATCCACAGTGTGAAAGTAGCGGACTCCAAGTCAGACTGCTGACTAGTCATGAGTGGAGTCCCACAGGGATCAGTCCTGGGTCCTTTCCTGTGTAGCATCTTCTCTGAAGTCCAGGCCAACATGGAGGGAATCTGGCTGACCAAGTTCGCAGACGACTGCAAGCTGAGAGTCATTATTAACTCTCCAAGGGATGTAGACATCCTACAGAAAGGCCTCACTGAGACCAATAACTGGTGTCGAAACCATGGACTTAAGTTTAATGCCAAAATATGTGTCATCATCATCCCCTTTGGGAAAAACTCAGTTCCCACTAATTACCACATCAATGGGAGCCCACTGAACACTGAAGGTATTATAAGAGTTCTGGGGACATAGGTTGACAGCAACCTCTCCTTCGACCACCACATTGCCACTGTGGTCAGAAAGTCCTTTTATGTGGCACATCTCATTACCAAGGTTTTTGCATCCAGGAAGAAAGAGGTCATCATCTCTCTCTACTCTTCCCTCATTAGGCCAACCATTCGGCATGTAACTCACTAGACACATGCAACTGCTGGAAAGGCCACAAAAGTACCTCACAAAGAGGATCCTAGTCCTTAAACACATGTCCTATATGGACAGACTCAAAAACTCCAGCTATTCTCTGTCTCATGTCGTCTACTAAGAGGCAATCTCCGCTTGACTTACAAAGCCATGTCTGACCCAACTCTGTTAGAAATGCTAAATCTAAAAAAATCCCAATCCCTCCACACCACACACTCCAGACACCTCAACCTCATTATCACAATGAACAGAACATGCTGGAGGGACAGGTTCATAACCCAGAGACTGCCTATGCTCTGGAATAGACTTCTCATACATGTCAAGCAGAGCACCTCACTGGCCCTCTTCAAGAGAAATCTTGATGAGTGGATGGGAAATAGAAAGTTCACCCCGGGGATCACTCCAGTGGCTCTACTTGATAGAGGCACTGGGAACTAATGACATGCAGCACAATGCCAGGGCACTTTTATGGGCTAGGCTTGTAAAGGCTCCAGGATCATTAGCCTAGTACACACCTATAAACCTGTGAACCTATAAGCCTATATCCAATTCTGTGGTGGTAATATATTTGTCAACATGTGACATCTGCAAAGCATTCAATATGGGGGGATGTCTTACAAGCTGTCACAAAGAATTTCAGAATGTGTTTATACAAGCAAGAAGAAAGACACGAAGAATGATTTACAGAAACATTCTTTGACATGCTATAACTTCAGGAAGTTTAAGTGTTTCATTTTTGTATCATGTGACCTTATATACTAGAAAGATAGATTTGAGAATTTCTTTAGATAAACACGAACAGGAATTGCATTTATGTCTGGCTATAGGTAATAGTCTTGCTTGAATGATACTATGAGTATAAAGGGGGTTCTTAAGGCATATTAAGTAGCTCACATTTTACATTGTTGTATGTTATAACATAGCAAGACCTTGACTGGTTGGTTTCATACCACATGCTTCTAAGCAGAAAATGAGTTAAATCTCACTTACTGGTTTTAACATTCTGATGAAGTAATGTAGTTTAGTTTAGCTTCAGGACTCTGATAGTGTGTCAGTTCCTTTTTGACTTTTATTATTAGCACTTATCTGTGAATGAAGTAGTTTCACTTTTCAGCTTTAAGAATCTGAATTTCTTTTTCACTCTTTGACTTAATCTGTCTGATATCATAAATCATGTTCCTGTTTAGTAACTCCTTAAATTAAATCATCATTTACACTGACCACACTTTGTAGATCTTCAAGTAACTTCAACTTCTTATCTACGAAACACTTCTGGAATAGATGAAATTCCAAAAGTTAATCTTTAAATATTAAATGTAGAAAGCTTTGAGCTAGCTTCACCTATTCTAATTTTCCAAATCCTTGGTTCTCATCAAGCTCTGAGAATAGAATAGCATTATACATAGCTGCAACAACTTCTTAATTTGTAAGAAGTAAATAAAGTTCCATAGGTTGTGGGCGGCCACGGTGGTGCAGCGGTTAGCATTGCCGCCTCACAGCAAGAGGTTCTCCGGTTTGATTCTCAGCTGGGGTGCCTTCTGTGTGGGGTCTGCATGTCCTCCCTATGGTCGCGTGGGTTTCCTCTGGGTGCTCCGGTTTCCTACCACATCACAAAGACATGCTGTAGGTGAATTGGACACTCTAAATTGGCTCTAGGTGTGAGTGTGTGCATGTGTGTGCCTTCTGTGGAAGGTTGGGCACCGGGCTGGCAACTCAACACTGTAAAACTCCACTGTCAATCATGAGCAGACAGGTGATCTGCTGTGGCGACCCCTAACCGGGAAAAAGCCAAAAGAAGAAGAAGAAATAAAGTTCCATAGGTTCATAGGTAGTTAAAAGGCTGTTGATTTGTCAGGACCTTAAGAAGCCTAGCCTTTTATTACCATGGTACTGTTTAGCCTTTATATTTTGCTTAGGAATAACTCACAGAAGGGCCAAAGAAGGAAATGTTAAAACATTTACATGTTTTCCCTATCCATGAGGGACTCACATGCTAATCTGGATGTGAATTTACAGTTACTCATCCATCTGTCCAAATCTTTTTTGAATAGAATACGCAAAGTATTTTCCTTTATGTGGAGTGGAAGACATGTCCATAGAAGCAATACAAACCAAGCCCTCTAACATGTTCTATTTATTTTGGAAAAGAGATTGAGACCCCTTGAGCAGGTATTCATGAAACCATTGGACTATAGAAAGTGCAATAGGTCTGACAGAACAGGATCTGTTGAAGCTCTATATGTGCAGCAGAGGTTACCTCACTATGTGCTATATGATACTGAGAAGAGAACTTTAAGACAGTCTGAAAAGTTTTTACAATTTAGGACTTTGATTATTCTAATGAGAAAGCATTATATTCACTTCAGTTGTTACAATTGTTTGGACTGATACATACTACAAAGGACTCAATGATAGCCCTAATAAGTCATAAATACACTATAAGGATTACATCCTTGGATCTAGATTCAATACCTTTCGATATATGCTGTGTGATGAAAAAGAGCTTCCTTATAACAATTACATTTGATCCATTTTTTTAAGTCTTGAGGATCTCAGTGTATTCTAAACTTGCACCATTCTATAGCTGGTGTCCATACTTAAGTGTTATTTACCCATTCCATTGGTTTTCTTTGCAATTACTCCCATAGATCCAACACATTTTACTTCTTGCTCAGTCCTGCTTTTGAGTGAAATGGGGGACAGCTTGGAGCATGTATATGTGGCATTGCCCCACAAAACCTGTTAGTACAGTAGCCTACTGGTATACACCTTTGACCAGTATAATATTAGAATTAATCTGTAGGATAGCATCAGTATTTTTGTGGATAGCAATCAGTATCTTGAAAAATGTCCCTTAGTGAAACATTCATATTATTCCTGTTATTACATTTGTGTTGCTAGCCATAGCAACACTCCAAACATTTTTTTACAATCATTTTGACTGAATGAGCATCCACTTTGACATCAGTTTAAGCTTTTGTAAGATCTGTTTTACTAAATAATTTTCTCTGCAAATTTTTTCTAATCTTCATAACTATTCATACAACCAGTCTGATTTTCATGAATTTCAGCACAGTTAAAGGGAACTTCACACATATGTAAACTTCTGCTGTGGCTATTTTTGCATAATTTAACTGCTTACATTTTAATACTATCAGAATTATTGCTCTGATCATGGCTTTATTCACTCTTCTAACTGCACTGATCTATAAGCCATTTTCTAACTGTACACTGTGAATCCTTTTAATCATAGCAAGGGTCTTGTACACATTGTGACCCAGAGTATTTGAATGTTTTACATGTTTTTTCAAGGGCACTACCTGGATTATCAACTTATACTTTCTACAATTGCACATACAAGAAAGCAAAATCTAACTGCAGACTTTGGTTTATACCCAGAACACATCAAAAGAGTATGCAGGCATTTATAT
This sequence comes from Protopterus annectens, assembly GCF_019279795.1. Taxonomy (NCBI): domain Eukaryota; kingdom Metazoa; phylum Chordata; order Ceratodontiformes; family Protopteridae; genus Protopterus; species Protopterus annectens. The sequence continues at coordinate 329,519,015 of NC_056746.1, forward strand.
GCATGACCAAGCAGATTCAGTTACTTATAGTTTCAAAGAATAAATTATATTTTGCATCAGTATCAAGCTTAAACATCTGTCTTATCACAACTTTTTCAGAACTAAGGTCAGTTTTTACTGTTTTTGTATTCCATATCATAATCACATTAATATAACTATTTATGATATTTACAAATATCAAGTAAAAGATACAATTAAATCACGTTAGTATAAAATATTTCATACCTTCTGTGAATCAAATACAATTGATAATTTAATTTATCTATATTTTTTAAAAACAAGTTCACTCTTCCCCAGTATTTAAAGTTTAGTTTACTACCATTATGCCTCAAAAGAAGAGAATATATTTCTTCATCGTATATAACAGTATCTAAATCAATGACTTCATTTATACTTGATGTGGATTCTTTTTTCCAATTCACAGTAACATCATTTCTTGCTATGGTTAACAGACTCCTCATCAGAAGATGTTAGAATATTAGCTAATATAAGAGGCTCATAGACTGTATTATATTTATCAGTCCATCGATCTTTGAAGAAAATCTGGATTTCCTCACAGTATTTTTTATTTTTTCACATTTAAAGCATATATGGTACCATTTGCATTTAATATTTTTTTACATCCCCAGTAAGCAGCTTCCTTGGTTTTGTAAATTGTGTTCATTTTATGAAGTGTAATGATTCTTTGTAAATATTTCTGTGTAAATATATTCCATTAAATACCTCATGTTAATCACACCCATTTTTAAATTAAGTCTTTACTGTTGTCATTACAGGCTTCTTTCAAGCTACATTGCCTAATGTAACTCTGATACCTAATATCTTATTTTTATCTCTAAATCTAAAGTTAGTTTACATACTTTAAACAAAGAAGGCTTTATGTCACCATCTCCAGTAATAATTATATAAAAGAATCCTGAGATTTCTGATAGCTTTTTTCAATTTCTGTCATTAAAGTTTTCTTTTGCTCAGTTTTTAATTTGTCTCATTTAAGCAGTTTGACAAATATATGAGATTACTGTGCCTTAAAAGGTCTAACATTTTGTTGTAAGTGTTGCTTTCTATAAAAAGAGGCTATAGAGAAGATAGCAAAAAAAACATGTTTTGTAGTGGAATATTAGTTTATAAATGTCTACTGTTTACATTTTGTACTGCTTTCACAGAATGCAACTCAACTATGCCACCATATTTCAGCTCTGTTCTGTTTCCTTCCCTCTAATATATGCAAATATTGTTGCAGCAGTTTATTTCGACTTTTAGACATTTTTATGAAATAGTTATAACTTCCACACAGCCAGAATCTCAGTTAATGATTCTGCAATGTTTTTGTTTTCTCATACCTGTAGCTGTATTGTTTATACTGAATGCATTGTCTGATTGCTTATTTATTTCCAAACACCATTTTATAAATCACACGGTCAACATTACGTTTGCCTTTTTTTATTTATTTTGAAATCCATTTGTCTTCATTTTTTACTCACAGCCTTTACGTTATACACTTCCTTATTTTGAGATGAATGTTTGAAAGTTTGTTCACTGTCAACTTGTCTACTGATTTCTCAATTGTCATCAGATTTTCTCGATAAAATCTCCAACAAATAATAAATAAAACCTCAATAAATGTTTGTCATTGACTTGCTCATTTTCAATATCAAATACAATTTTAACTTTTATCAGTAAGTCATACAAGCTGCACTAGTCACAGTCTTTAAACTATATTTCAGTTCAATCACATATTGCTAGTCAAAAATAAATGTCTTACAAATTGTAAATTTGGTTCACAGTAAGCCTGAACATTTTTCTCTGAACACACAACTTGTTTTTCTGCTCGCTTAATGCATAGGTGAGTACTAGGATAGCTGCCCTTGTGGGCAAATTTAAGCCAAGCCAATTTCCCTTTCAAAGATGAAAATCAAGCCCTGTACCTTGTGACTGTGAGTTAATACTTTAACTTATACCAATCCCCATTTTGAGTTTAAAGTGTTAAATTCCTTAGTGGCTTCCTCACCTGTTATATGAAGATATAATGCACATTGGATAGTTTATGTTTTATTACAATTACATTCACAATGAGATACAACACAGATTTTTAAATGCTAAGATTTGAGTTCTCAGACAAGTTTTTCAGCCAGAGGAAAAAGAAATGCACCTGAGGACTTAGTGGTTCAACAGAAACTAAACTGAAAATTGAAAAAAAATGAACTACTATATGCAAGAGATATATGTAAATGAAACTGTCATTTTATACACAAAAATACTAAAGCATTACTCATTTGAGTGTTAGTAATGCAAAAATGTGAAAATGAAATTGCAGTAGTCATGTTTTATACTGAAATTGTCAAAATGAGATTGATAAATCTTTACAGACGGTTTATCTGGCTTACCTAAAAAATGTTGAATGAGACATTATTGCATCCACTTACTCGAAGTCCGAACTCCGAATGCTGAAAAGTCGAACACCAATATTCTGAACCATACAATCTTGCCCCCTTCTTGACCCATGTTAGCAATTCTTTTTAGGTGTGGTGCAGTCGGAAATGTTGATGTTCAAATTTTTTTCAGCATTCAGACCATTTAATATGATGGATTATGCAAAATAGTTCGATGATGTGAAGAAACGGTGAAGTATATGAATGTAAACCTATGTAATCCTATCTATCAAATCTCCAATTCTTTAGGTTCTAACTGCCTGAAAATAGTTAGTTATAATCATGTCTTACTATAGATTAATGGCTAGATTCTGAGGTACAGAAGGATCACTATGAGAGACTTCTGTTTGCTTTATTTAGAAGTTTCTCCTTTTGCCACTACTGTGCAATGACACAGAGGGTGGTATTCATGGTCTGGGATTTTGTGGCTGTGTAGTGGTAATCTGTGAAGAGCACCACTACATGTATATACAAATAAACCTAGCACAGGTTATTTGTGTTGAGTAAGAAATGAAGAATTTGGAGGCTTCATATGCCTTTGTATGTTTTTGGAAGTTGTCGACAAGTGTGGCTATATGCAATTACAACAAGAGTCCCCAGTTGCAACAAGAGTCCCCAGTCTACAAGGCCTCTGATGTTGATGAGGCAGGAGCCTGTGGTGTCATGGTAATCAGCACTGCTGAAGATGAGCAGAGAGTGTACATTCTCTAATCTTGAAGAATTTGGATCTGTAAAAAAATGAACAGAAATGAGAGAGAAAGAAAAAAAAAACAAGACAAAGGAATGCATAATTAAAATAAGAAAAGGAGAAAAGAGGAGAGAGACATAGAGAAAATACACACAATAAATTCACAAATACTGATACACAGCATTCAGTTTCTTATTCTAAAATAATTTAATTTTTAAAAATCTTTACTGAAGTAAAACAGAATGTATGGAAAGTGAATATGTGCACATGGGATAAATAATATGAGAAGTACGTATGCATACTTAGAAAGAATGAGTGTATTGCTATGAAGTCTTGGTGGGATGTACATTTTGCAGCATGCTAGACAAACATAAATGATCATTACATATCGTATTTGTGCTTGATATATAGTTGTTTGCAATATTATACTGAAACCACCCTTTATAAATACTTCTACTTATATAGCTAATAAAAGGAGTTAAAGACAGCATACTGCATTTAAACATTTATGTGTCTAATACATTCGGTTGTAATAATGTACTGAAAGAAGTGTAGGTCTTCACTTACCATCTTTTATAAATACCTGCAGTTATACCCGGTAATGAAATCAGCTAAAGACAGAAAACTGCAGTTACTACTTTTTTTCCTGCTTACCAGAGGCTTCAAACAACCTGGTGATTCTCCTGCTCTGATGGTACTTATTCCATACAATGTTTTCATCCACTAGATAGAGAAGACACATCTCAATTGTTATTTACCTGTATTTCACCTTTTTTCCTTAACATTAATGATATAAGTAAGTATAAATAATATGCAAGGCATTTCATTCATAGCTGTACTTGATGGTATATGTTTGTTTAAATATTTATTAATATCTGAATATACATACTGTGCCAGTATTTCCTTTAATGCAAATTATAAACAGTAGGACTGTCTTCCTTCACACTGTCACACTTTTATATGTAGACACAGCTTGCCTGTTTGGTGGAGGGGTGTTGTATGGAATCTTTCCATACAGTTTCAGTCTAGGATCTTCTTTAAACTGTTATGGTTTGCATACCTAAATTGTAGTTTCATATAATAGTTTGTGACTTTTGTTCATGCAGAGGCAGAAGCTATACAGACAGAGAAAAATGTAACAATTCGTGGAAGTATTCAGTTGCCTTCAATTCAATCTTCATTGAACAAAACACATTTACTGTTACAGATGGATGCAGTACACATACTGCAGGGCAGTAATGTGTGCATTGATATTTTTCTGTATAATAACTATAAGTATATAAGGATATCGCTTAAAAATGTATACAGAAGTAATTCAGCTGGTCATGTTTCATTAAATTTTGTGCTGGTCATTCACTTGACACTGCAAACTCCACTCCCCTCACCCAACCACCACCCTGACTAGGGTATGGCACCTAACTGAGTTCAGCTATCTTGTATGTGCAGTTAATTTAATGGAAGAAATGACTGTCATATACAGTTTCCATACTAGTAAATATTTTCTGGCTTACACAAAGAAAATCCTTTATTTACAAAACTGCATGCACTTTAACTACTAACTAAGGTAATGCAATACTGTAAATGAAATTATGTAGCAATACAAATATATATTTTTGGTTGGTGTATAAATATACACATTAATATACATAGTGAAGGAGTAAGTATACTCATTAAGATGCATATCTGGAATTTACAGAAGTATATATGCATATTTCTCTTTACTCATACATATTCATTTGTATTTATACAGACAACTGTGTTACAGATATGTTTATGTTTTTTGCATTATTATAATAACATTACAGATATATATTTGCAGCCATGCATATTTCCTTTAGAAAATAAATTTAATTATGGAACCTTCTTACAATTTATTTTTAAACCTATGTTTAATATGACCAAAAAAAAAAGAAAAGAAAAAATAATAATTACTCTAGAACTCTGGCCTTCTCACTGCTATCTGGTCAACCTACTCAGCTATCTGGTTGGGCCTATGCATTTCTAAGCCACTATACTGTGGCTTGAGAAGGTGATCCCTGTCAGGGATGATGTGTGCTCACTGAACTACTGTCAGATGTCTATTTTTACCAGTCACAACCCCTAATCCACACCTAGATCTTATCCAGGTGCAAATCACACAGAAGGTAGAGCGTTATGTTGGTCTCCTTATCTGACCAGCTCGAAGTGCAACTTATGCCTTTCATAGGTGCTGCCATCACTTGAATTGCTAGTATCCAAATGAAGAAAGTATGAGCAAAGCTGTGATTCACAGGTTTAGAACCACTCTCTTTGGGTGTGGCATCACCCTAATCAAACCCAGTCAACAAAGTTTGATTTGACCAAAAATATTTTGTTACCCACATGTGTTTTAAAGGAATACATCTGCATTTTATTTATATGGTGGATAAAGGTCATTAACAAAATTCTCTTTTTTTATATATTACTCACAGTTAGTTGTTGCTGCTGTTGCTGTGCATTGCCTTTGCTACCTTTTTTTTTATATTACACCGGAATGCCATTTATACATGTGTCATGCAGTATAGCAGCAGTATTAATTCTTTTTTGGGGGGAGATGCTTTGAGCAGAAATAAATATTCCTGTGTGTGTGAGTACTAACTTTTACTAAATGGTGAGTGCTTTGAGATGATAAGGAGTGCCAGATGATGTAAGATGGGCAGGTATTATACTATATGGTTGTGCAAACTCACATGCAACGTGACTTCATTTTGCCTTTTCTAATCATAGTCAGCTTTTAGCATAACTGAGGCACTCTTGCATTCCCGTGGCATGCTGGTACCTTCTAAGGACTACTGTGGACTCTGATGCTATCAGTACATTCACATGAACCCAAGGCCACATTCATGAGTAGCCAAGACATAATTATGTACATAAGTGGCCTTACATGTTCCAATATTACAGCAATTCATAGAGATAAATGTAAAAGAGCTTAATTCGCATACAAAACACATAAATAGCTCTGAATTTACATGAAAACATTTAACAGTGCCATATTAATTTGCAATTACTTGAGTTAGGTGGCAAATAACTTAGGACTAACTTAGGAAGCTGCAGACTTTTTTAACATATGAAAAAAACATTAGAAATACTGTAAATTAATATGAAACAGTTCAAAATGATATAAGATTATTGAGTTTACTTCAAGAAATGTTTTGTTTTACTTATATGATGGTCATAGTACAATGGCTGTAGTGAATACTGTAAAGCTGTCATTAGTGAATGGAAAATCATTACAACAGTAGCAACAGTGGAAATTATTAGTGATCACTGAAAAAATCACTTACTTCGGTGTCAACATACACAATAGAAATGCTTGTGAAGTACTGAAGTGGCAAGAATGTTTTGTTGGCCCAACATGCATGTGTCTGTACTTGGCAATTTCTGAGTGTCACTGATGAAGGAAAACTGACAGTACTGTGATTACTACAAAGTGGTAGCAGGAAGACTGGGTCTGGCAACAAACTATTTTTCTTGTTATTTTGAATGTATTCACGATGGTGCAAACATTACTTCAGCAAAACTTTCTTTGGCATGACTGCATCTACATATATGTCTACTTATGGGGTTTGTGTCACCTAACTTTTTTCCCTGAAAGTAAGAATTGATAAGACTGTACTGCACCATAATTATCTGGAAACACTGTGATGAGACTGAGAACGAATGTCTTTATATGTTAATTATCCAAATTCATGCTGAACAGGTACCAGTTTTTATGGGCCAAGTATTGTGTACTTTTCAGAATGAATTCTCAAAAACACTGTAGTTCATTCAATAAGGCTTTATTAGATGCTCACAATATCCAAATATTGTCATCATTAACAGTGCTGATAAACAATATCCAAAGTTAATAACCAAAGTTCTGGTATCAGAGTGTAAAAGAACACTTGGAAATAAAGAACACTCCAGCTGTAACCAAAAACTAGACTCTCCAGGTGCAATACCAACGTTTGAACCAGTGGTATTAAACTTTGGTATTGCACCTGGAGAGTCTGGTTTTTGGCTACAGCTGGAGTGTTCTTTATTTCCAATATCCAAAGTTACTGCAGGTCATACTCTGATTGTCCTAAACAATATAAACTAAAATAATAATAATCTTTATTTGACCTGTCTTTTGTACTCAGGCTCGAGTGCCTGTATTGTAGCTTAATCTTTTTTGTAGTGCCAGGTCAAACAAACTAACTAACCTTAACTAAACTGCTATCCTGAACACAACATATTATATTGCTCCAGTCCCATAATTTTCCTTATTTACTCCTCCTAATCTTGGTCTCAGAATTTCTCTCATATGTGCTTTATTTAACATTCCATTGAGGAACATTCTGTTGCTGGCAAGATTGTATCTTTCCTTTGAGAAAAGAACATTCTGTATTTTTGTATTTTTACACACTTTATGCTTATCTTTCCTTTCTAATAAACTGCCTCTAATGCTTGACCAGCAAGGTTATTTTTCTTTCTGCTTAACTGTCTTTTATGCATAAATGAAACACAATTTATTTTAACCTTTAGTCTGTCTAATGTCTAATAACTACTTTAAAATGGAAGTCTCTAATTTAACAGTTGCCCATGAGGTCCCTGACAAAAGTCTACAGGGATCTACTTCTGTAGTTACCTTACATTTATATTGCTAACTACTGTATGCAGCTTTATGCTACCTGACTCATAATCTGAAAATAAAAAAAAATGATTTGGTATACTTGCAATTTTAATTTTGACCACTAGGTGTCACTTGACCATTTACGGCCTGTTTGGATTGAAGACTTTTAACTTTATCACCTGGATTCAGTAAAGTTCTGTGCAAGAATAAACTATTCATGCATGAAATGGATCGTGTCCGTGCAGCACAGCAGCACGCCTTGCATATTCATGAAGGCACATTGCTGTAACACCTACATGGACACGATCCGTGAACGAGTGCAGGGGGCATGTTACAGCAGTGCCTGCACATGTAACACACCCCCTTCACTCAGAAAGTGCCATTACGGCACTTTTAAAAGCAAAAACACAGTTGTCTGTGGATATACTCCACAACTGTGCAGTGTATCCGCAGAATGCATGCCACAGACATGCATCTGGAGTGTGTCACCCTGGGCCTTTGCTGAAAATAGGCTTTCCATCCTAGTTGGACTTACCTGGTCAACAAATGTTAAATGAAAAACTACAACCAAAAAAACTTAAAAAACACAAAGGAAAGTAGGAGTCCACAAATCGCAAATGCCAAATCCACGAACGTTTATTATGTTAGCGCTTTCATGCACAACAAATACATGCACTTCTTCAGACATTTGAACTGACAAACACTGAAACTTTAAATAGTAATGAATAATGACATCACAAAAATGTTAAGACCATTAAACAATTAATTAAATAATTAAACCTACTCCAATTAAATGAAATGAAATAAAAGACATATAATGCCAAAAAAATTAATTAAGGGCTTCAAATACATATGTCATAGTTGCTTTTAAATCAATGCTGTTAATTTCTAAGTTAAAATACGCTCTCCCATGCATCAAATAAAACACATAACCTATATATAATATATAATATAAAAATATATATATCATAAACAATTTGTCCACAATTTATAATATTAATGTATAAAAAATATATAAATACATGTATAAATATAACTATCAACGTTCCAAAGCTCTTAATCTGAGCAAACTTTTGATGGAACAGATATCATTAATTCCTGGGTATACATGTGCATTAGTGCGTAATTGCCATAACAGTTCTTGTTCTTCTAATCTAAGATGCCAAGGACCTCCCCTAGGATTCTTAGGGACACTTTGCACCACTACAAATAAAAAAACTATGTGTGTTAAACTCAGTAAAGGTTTAGGTCCAAGCACTTTCATTAAAGCTCGTTCCTGCATAATAAGGCCCTAATTAGAATATAGAATGTGTCGTACATCGTGTGAGATATCATTATTACCTAAACCTTTGATTACTTTTAAAAAAGGATCCAACTTGAAAAAATTATTTGAGGCCCCGTATAAAAAACATAAAAATATAAAAGGAATGTTTAAATGCAGCAGATGTAAATATTGTAAATATATATTGACAGGACCTTTTTTTGACATCAGTGGTTTTCAATATTCCATTGATGACAAATACAATTGTGAAAGTCAAGGTATTGTTTATTTGGCTAAGTGTGAATTGTGCCCTGTATTTTATTTGGGTAAAACTGAACGTCAACTTAAACAACGCATATATGAACATTTATATGCTATATCCGTGGGGGGGGGTCCAGACGAACGCATTGGCTAGGCATATTACTGAGTTTAACACACATAGTTTTTTATTTATAGTGGTGCAAAGTGTCCCTAAGAATCCTAGGGGAGGTCCTTGGCATCTTAGATTAGAAGAACAAGAACTGTTATGGCAATTACGCACTAATGCACATGTATACCCAGGAATTAATGATATCTGTTCCATCAAATGTTTGTTCAGATTAAGAGCTTTGGAACGTTGATAGTTATATTTATACATGTATTTATATATTTTTTATACATTAATATTATAAATTGTGGACAAATTGTTTATGATATATATATTTTTATATTATATATTATATATAGATTATGTGTTTTATTTGATGCATGGGAGAGCGTATTTTTAACTTAGAAATTAACAGCGTTGATTTTAAAGCAACTATGACATATGTATTTGAAGCCCTTAATTAATTTTTTTGGCATTATATGTCTTTTATTTCATTTCATTTAATTGGAGTAGGTTTAATTATTTAATTAATTGTTTAATGGTCTTAACATTTTTGTGATGTCATTATTCATTACTATTTAAAGTTTCAGTGTTTGTCAGTTCAAATGTCTGAAGAAGTGCATGTATTTGTCGTGCATGAAAGCGCTAACATAATAAACGTTCGTGGATTTGGCATTTGCGATTTGTGGACTCCTACTTTCCTTGGTGTTTTTTAACAAATGTTAAATGAAGAAATAAAATAACAGTAGAAACACAACACTGACATGCCTGAGTTCCCATACACCTCACAAAATACATGCTAACACAAAACCCGTTATCCCATGCACTTTTAAAGTGCTAAAATTGTCCCAAGTGTTGTGCCCTTGTTCCTCCATTATGGCAGGCATACTCCTAAAGTGAGAAAAAGTTAAATTTCATTTAAATCCTCAAAAATCTTTTTTATTAAACCAATAAAGTTTAACCGCAGCTGAGCGGGTGTGCAGCTATGCATAGCTGAGTTCAAACATCAAATGACGCTAAACAGAAATAATAAGTCAAAATAGTGAAAGTGGAATAGCATAGTCATTAGAGCATTTGCCTAGCATGCAGTTAATCATGGTTTTAGCCCCACAGCAGGTCATACATTCTCAAAAGTGAAACACAACTAAAATGTATTATTTAGAAATAGGTAATGAATATTATGTATATGTTAACCAGGGTAGTGTAGCAGCTCCAAATGTGAGGTGTCAGTGAAATTTAAAGTTTAAACAAGAATTAGCGTAGCTAAGCAGATTTGCACACTGGTAAGCAGGGCTAAGCATCTGCCGCTTTAAGCAATAGTTATCTTAGCTAAGCAGGTTTCCCCAGTGATTAGCTTAGCTCAGCAGTTTCCAAAGAGTCCAATCACAGTAAAGGGCAGGAAATTAGCCCTATTTAAACATTGCAGGCAGGAATACATCTCATACCCAGTTGTATCTCCCCACTGTAGGCACTATGGCTGGTGTAGGTGAAGGTATGCGCTTTCGGGCGCAGCACTGGGGCATTCAGGAGTCCAGGGTCATGGTCAGACTCCTCATTAAAGACCATGAAGGGTGACTGCTGCAGGACCAGTAACAGGGCTCCCAATACAAAGCAGAGGCCTGGGACTATCATGCCCAAGATCTCACCACTGCCACTGGCATCCTCGGACTGGTGAGCAGGTCCGGCACCACTTTGCCAACTTGAAGCAGAGGAAGAGGGACCTTTTGGAACAGTGGATCCAAGATGCCCGAGTGGGGAATGCTCTAGCCATGTGTAAGTATTAGTCAAAATAAGTGTTCTCCAAAGTCCAGCCTGTGTATGTGATGGATATGTATATATATATATATATATATATATATATATATATATATATATATATATATATATATATATATATATGTGTGCATACAGGTTCCAAAATGCCTGTACAAAAATATGCTGCTGATAGACCAACCATAATTGGGACAGCATGCACAGTCAGATACAAAAGGGCCCATGACCCTCACATCCCCCCACTGTCCAAATAAATAAGTGAACAGTATACTGCTACAAAAATCATGATAGGCAATACACAATGGCCAGACATACAACAACCTCTTAGCAGGACAACTACAATGACTGAACATAGCAAAGAGAAATACAACCAGCCAGTTATTCACACATGTTTATTATACTCTGATGTCTTGGCCAAAGCCTTCAAGGAGTAAAACATTACAAGAAATACTTGCCTTAATCACAAGAAGCAATTAACACTTAATTACATAATTAAATACACAGTCTCCAATTACACTCCTCATTTAACCCCCTAAGGGATAACGTATCACAATTAATATTAATACATTGAGTCTGTACATAACAATTGTCCTTTTATGACTGTTTCATCAAACTGACGAACAAAATTTTTCCAAACCAGTACCTTGGAACCCACTACTGCCCCCATGGTGAGATTTATTCAAATGTACGGCTATAGAACTGTCATCTTTCTTATCAGTAATATGTCTCACATGTTCTAACAGCTTGGTTTTAAAACATGTTACTCTCCCCCACATAAAATATGTTACAAGGGCATCTAAGAACATTCTCTATAGACCAACCTCTTGAATGTACAGACTTCAACATGTTTTCCAACCTTTCCCCTCAGCAGGAATGATAGCACCAAATAATGATAGACCATTATATCTATCAACCTCCTACTGTATGACATCTGGACAAAGCCTGACATAATTGGTGGACAGAGGCCCAAATACATGGCCATACTTGAAATATTGCTGCTATACACTAAGAAAGTTGCTGGTGTTACAGGGTTTGTTGTAACATATATTTTCTGAGGGATATAAAGTCAGAAAAACAAATGGATGTTAGCATTTACAGACTGCAATCACCAGAGTATGATACTGATTTGCCAAGGACAACACCTGTCTGGGGAACAGACCAAAACTAACAGGCTAACCTGTGGCCATTATGGAGATAGCTCTACAGTTGAGAGCTATGCAGAGACAGAACTTTGTCAGACTGAAACCCATGCAGAAGTAGCATGTGCAGACACACCCTGTTAAACAGTATTCCAACCATATAACAGCAATACTCACATTCTGCCCATAAGTCTTGAACCTTCTCCACCATTTAGTTGACTTGTCTCCACAAGTCTTGTTGTAAGAGGTAGTAGCCCACACAACTCCAAGATGTCTTACTCACAAGTAAGGGAAAGGGCCAACACCCACATGGAGTACTCATTTATAGGAGTGTGTTGCCATGACATTTGTTATTGGAAGAACTACACAGCTGCTCTGCATGCAATTAGCAAGGCGGGAACAACCAATAGGTACACAGACCATCACCTGGTCATCAGCATCACCTACAAAAGCCATGCTGCCACCTATTCAAACCAGCTCTATCTCTTTAGTGCACAGACAGAGAGAGAGAGAGAGAGAGAGAAAGAACAAATAAAACATAAAGTGAAAAAGAGAAGAAAAAAAGAAAAGGTAAGTGGAACATGTAAGCATGTAATTGAATGTAGTACTTGGTCTGTAATAATGGGAAATATGATTTGGAACAATATATATCCCATCAAGATTTGCTGTAATAATGTCCTGCTAAACAGCTGCGCACAGCATCTGACCCTCTCTGCAGTGGGAGAGATCACAGTCATACCTCTCAACTGTACAGATCTTCACAGAATGTCCAGAGTTTCCCATCATAGTTTTTAGTCTGTTCCTCCTAAAATCTGTACTTTTTTGGCAAATATCTGAGGATTGAAGTCATTACGTAATGACAAACACTTCAGTTTAAGACTCCACATCCTTAAGAATATTCATGGTAATGCAAAATGGATCATTCTATAGACTTCCTAAGTTTGTAACATGAATATTTAAAGTCTGTCCCTATTTATCCCACCATAATTTTAAGCTTTGTCCAGATGTCATGCTGTAAGAGGTTGCAAGGTAGGATCACAGCTCAGGAGCCTGAGTCACCCAGGAAAGGACAGCTCACATATGACAACCACTGGGGTGTCTGTCAAACAGTTGTGACTGTGCCACTGCTAGGCCAGTTAAAGGGATGTTGTCCATATCCATGTTACCTGTGAATATGAGTATGATACATGTTTGTCTTGTAAAGCTAAGAGACCTATGTAGGGCATGTGTATAGTAAAGTACAGTTGCAGACATGTGTGTTGAACTGCATGTGATATATTGAATTAATAACATTCAACTGTACAGTGTTCTGCTGGACATTAGTGACATTTGTGACTGGTATCTGTAGTCACATACACACATACCTCTGTTATGTCAGCCAAACCACTGGCAAGTCTGTGAGCAATGACAATGTAACACAATAGCCTACTTATGACTGTTGGACATCATCCAGGTTATCATAGTGATGTCAAAGCCTGCTGCGCAATCAACTTACTAATGTATGGCACATCTATATTAATACAGTATCAATACTGATGTCCCTCTTGTCACCCATTTATGTGTGCCACTGTCCAGACGTACTGCTATAACAGGTTGAGAAGTATGATTGAGCAGCAAGACTGTAAATACAGTGTGCCATACTAACATAGAACAGAAATGTATATCAAGTATCCCCTGAGCACATGTATGTATGCGTATGTTCAGCTGGAAGGCACAAAACTAATCACATAGATTTCAAGCAGTCAGGTACATAGGTTGTACATGTTACACATGTGTGTAATATCAGTGTCAGTGCATACAACAGACATAAATGTGTACAACTACTCGTTGTTGCATTGCCCTGATACTGATATGGGTACTGGAGTAGGCATAATTATCAGGTAGTACTCGGAGAAGTGTCCAACTGTGTTATTACTCACTTTTCTCTAATACAGTGGGAAAAAGCTGGAACCAGCTTCCAAGTGAACTTTTGACTCTTTCTTCTACACTGCTTTTCAAAAAAACACCTTAAAGAATACCTTAAAACACATTGGCTTTGTCCCTGCTCTAACCCTGACTAATATTTCTCTCCCCAATCATGCTATCCCATTACTTTGCTAACCTATTGTACTAGAACGCTGACCTGAACTAACCAGTTATTTAACATCTCACTAGTATCTAACAAGTTTCCCTTCTTACTACTTTATAAGAATCTTTATATTAGCTTTCCTAAAAAAAAAAAAAAAAAAAAAAACGGACTCTGTATAAGTGTTTCCATATTTAGAATCTCAACAATGTTTTACTATTATTTTACTATTGTATATATCATATGTCATGTTGTAAGTTATGTTGTTGCCTATGCTTGGAGCTTTTCTGCCCAGGCCTCTACTGAAAATGGACATGTATCCAGTTAGACTAGCCCGGTCAACAAATGTAAAATAAAAAAAATAAATAAATATTACCCTCTGTCCATGCCTACCACTAACAGCTATATCAACACCTATATACAGTGGATATCGCAAGTGTACACACCCCTGTTGGAATGCAAGGTTTGTATATTGTATGACAATGAGACCACAGAAAATCATTTCATAATTTTCTCATCTTGAATGTGACCCCTAACCTGTACACTTCCATTGAAAAACAATCAAAGGCATTCCTAGGAAGGTGAGCAACTATTGCCGAGTGAAGATGTGCCATGATCTTAAAGTCCAAACCAAGATGAAGGAATTCTGTAACCAACTCAAGAGGTGCATACATAATATATCAGTTTAAGGGTGTGCACACTCATTCAACTAGCTTATTGTACTGATCATTATTTCCATAAGTTTTCACAGACCAGATTGTTATGTTTTCAATTGAATTGTACACGCTATAGGTCACATTAAAGGTGGGAATTGTTTTTGAAATGAGTTATGGTGGTGTCATGTTTCAATTGCACAAATACCAGGCATTGTAACAGGGGTGTGTACCCCTTATATCCACTGTAGCTATATGGACTCAGCAGTACCTGACCTGTATAACCAGCCTCCACCAAGGTAGAGTAATCCCCTGTGGTAGATAGAAGCAATACACAAACCACATAATAGGTTGCTATATTGGCTGTACAATGACACATAGGTGCAGGCAACAACTTGGAAGCAAGGCCAGCTCTATCTGAGTAAGCATATAAGTTCAAAGGTGACTTCCTGTAAGGCTGACTATGACTACAAATCAGACATATCCACACCACCAAGGACAATTGCAACAGTGTCTCCACATATGTTGTCAGTCTCAGAGGAAACAACACAATTCCCCTGCACTGGGGGTAAAGAATACCTCATACACACATGCCATTGATATAGGCAACCTGCATCAGACACCCTGTCCACCCCAGTTGTATAGGGGGATATGCACATCAACCACACTCCTCCTCAGCAATGGTGAGCATGTACCTATTGTCTACTGATGGCAACAACGGCAAATCTCCACGGGGCATAATAACATCACTGTCTGCCTCCTACATGAACTCAGGCATGTGCTCACAGCTCCAGCACACACCACAATCAAACACAGACATGCCACCATCCACATGGAAGAAGGCCACTGTCAACCCTCTACACAGAAATTAATGGAGAATAGAGGATTATGCAATTGAGTGTCCAACATTGGTGGGAATAAGATAGCTCAGGGCCAGGAGTGTAATGCAAGCTGCTATAGCCATGATAGATTGGAGGGTTATGGTGTAGTTTGGATTATTTGCAAGTAATATCCACTGTTGATGTGCAATTTGACAACCATATGAGGTCCTGTGACCTTTTTCCTGTTTATATCTTCCAGGTAACATGCAGAGGGCTCACCTACCAGCATTTTCTGTTGGGGAAATTGACATTATCACCCAATATGTGATCGAACATTATGCCCTGTTATTTGGATGGAGAGCAGAAGATGTGTGGGAGAGGACCGCCCTGTGGAACAATCTGGTCCACAGGGTAAATGATGCTGGAGTGCACAGCAGACTTCATGAGCAGGTGTAGCATCGGGCCACCAACCTCATCTGCCATGCCTATCAATGGGCTGCTGCTATAACAAGGGACCGGCTAGCCACAGGTGGGGGCCCAGCCATCCAGCCCCCACTGACACCCACTGAGGAGCTTCTCGCCAACCTTGGGGCAACCGCCCAATGCACAAGCCATGAAGCTGAGTAAAGCATTGTGAAGGTGGGTTGCACACACACACACACACACACACACACACACACACACACACACACACACACACACACACACACGACGAGGACTGTGCAGGTAAGGGCCCAGTGGGGATTAGTACACTAATGTATCACACATACATGTATCTGTATTGTATCTACATCCATGTGTCAGGTCCTATTTCAGTTGTGGATGGGGTTTTCTAATGCACTGAGGTGCACATCTATGGTGAGGACAAAACATTGTGTATTATCGGGGTTAGTACTGTAAATGTGCAGACATGCTGCATCCATCCTGTACCAAGGCCACATGTGAGTCTGCTGACAATAACTCCCTCTCACAACTACCTAGGACCCTCTGGTCTACATATGGGACAGCAGCCTGAAGCTGGTGAGTATGACATTGTTCTGTTGTTGCTTGGCAATACCCCAGGCATGTGAAGGGCATGCAATTTACCAAGCACACAACTGTCAGTAATAGCTATATTGTTCTATGTAATAGCTATATTGCTTTATGTGCATGTTCACTTGTGATGGGATTAACTGCATTGTATCACAGTGGTCACCACTGGGGCCTATATGACGTGAATTCAACATACCTGTAGCATACCTCACAACTTGTCAGTGCCAAAACGTCTGGACAGAGGCCAGCAAAATGGGCTGGACAATTGGCCTAATGTAGGGACGTGTGACACGTTAGTGGTATACAGTGGATATAAATTGTGTACACACCCCTGTTAAAATGCAAGGCATTCCTGTTACATACACAGTAGGACCACAATATGTCAGTCCATGTCTCTTCCAGACTTTAATGTGACCCATAACATGAACAGTTTGCATGTAAAACCAAGCATCCAGACTCATGTATTGCACCTACAAGGCTGGCCACCTGTGAGGGTGGCAGACGTCATATCAGCATGATGTTTCAGTATGATATCTTATGCTGCCATATGTGTCAGTACACTCACTGTGGCCTATTTGGCTACAATATCACATATATGGGCATTGTTAAGGCACACAGACCACTTCTGGCCACATATAGGTTGAAAACATCTGGATATTCCAGACACATCAGTACAGAGGACTGTACAATGGTTTAACTTGTTGCATGTGAGGCAGATGCTGTTACCACACTATTTAAAGTAATGGCAGTGGGAGGTGGTCACCAGCCGTGTATGATACAAACATCAAAATGGTATAAGCCACACAAGATATGATCCTCACACACGCACAAACAATTGCTAGCATTGGGATTAGAACCCCTGCTTATCTAGGTATTTCTACTATAATGCTATGCAGTTATCAGACGTGCCACAGAGCTTATACATTTTCACCTAGTACAAAGGTACTTCTAAGGTGGATGACATCAACAGGACTACTAAATTGGAGTGAAGGGAAGTGTAAAGGGTAGTACACAGGTCAAAAATGGTGTAACCCACACACTACATGATTCTCACACAAACATGCACATACATCCAAACAGTTGCCAGTAGGGAGATTAGAACTCCTGCCTATCTAGTTATTGCTACTATAGTGCTACACAGTTATCAGATGAGCCACAGAGCTTGTACAGTTCCATCTCATCCAAAGGTACTTTTAAGGTGGATGACATCAACAGGACTACTAGATTGGGGTGAGGGGAAGTGTGAAGGTTAGTAGAGAAGTCAAAAATGGTATAAGCCAGACAGTACATGATTCACACACACACACACACACACACACACACACACACACACACACACACACACACACACACACACACACCCTTGCCAGTATTGGGATTAGAATTCCTGCCTATCTAGTTATGTCTACTATAGTATTACACAATTATTACTGCACATGCTACAGAGCTTACCGAACTTTCACATGGCCAAAGCTGCTAACTGCATAGCTGAGGTAAAGTATTACAGGTGGCAGAAAGTCTGCCTTCAGTTCCACCCTTACATCATGCTAGTTCTTTCTGTCTTGCACTTCAAATAGCATTATGGCACCTCATCAGGTTATTGTATCAAGATGTGTGGCATACCTGGGAGCTGTCAGCAGTACTCGTTCATCACAAAAGTAGCCCCAGTACTTACTAGTTAAGTCCACCCCTCCTGGCATGATTGAAGGGTGGTTTTCTGTGCTTTCACCCATTAACCTGGTGCACTTGTCCATTCTGAGGCACTGTCACAACTGCCTCATGTACACAGACAACCCTCCCCTCTAAATTCCAAACACTCAGACCTGTGAGAGTTACCCGTATATCACCCAATGTGAACATATGCACACTCCAGCAAGGACTGGACTAGCGGGTCAAGATGATAAGATCAACACCTGCACCACACCATGTGGAACACATAGCTCACCATGACACCCACTTAGACAGCCTTGACATACAGTGAAAAGCCACACAACCACCTTCCCAGAGGCACTCAATGAACATTTACCCAAACAGCACAGACCAGCAAGACAGACACCCACTCAGACACCATGACATGGCACATGCCAAGGGACACATATTTAACCTACACAGTGTGCTCCTCATCCTAAGCTCTTAAGGCTAACCACCTTGCACAATACAGTGATCATGGGTAACTCAATACTGAAACACACACATATCCCACTCACTAAGTTGAATAATGAGCAGGTAACAGCCAAATATCTATCACATGCCAGCATCCAACACGACACAGCCAGGCATGGCACTCCACAACAACTACGAATATCACTCTGCATCTATGTGAGTGCGAATGACTTGGGACACATCTCCCTGGACTATATGACAAGAGACATGGTTGAACTCTCTGTTTATGTGGTCCAGGCAGGTGTGACAGTAGCCCTGAGAAGTGCACCGCCATCACCCAGAATGATGCTGTGGTACTATCAGCAGATGATTGCAACATTGGCTTACATGTTTTGTGTCATTCTCAGGGGATCTAGTACCTCTCTGCTTTGGATGACATGACTGACAGAACCTAATGACTTGCTGCAGATGTCCTACATCTGTCAGCGCTGGGTTTCCAGGTACTGGCTAAGTGTCTTGCCACCCCTATGATGCCTTATTAGGCAGTGTTCCTAATTTAATTACCACCATAACAGCTAGACATGTATGCAATCTGAGGGTCATGCTACTCAACAGTAGACATCTAACTGTCAGGATGCAGTCACTCAAAGCACTCATTGGAGTGGAGGACATTAACATGTCTGCTGTAATGGAGAGGTGGTTCACAGCAGCAGACAGCAGCCCTGCAGCATCAGGCTATAACCCATTTCACAGTTGTCAGCCCCCAAACATGGACCACACCACACTTCCACAGGTGGTGTTGTCTCCATATTCATTATGGATAGGAACACCTCCAGACTAGTGTCCCAGCAGAATGCATTGGGAATATGTCTGGTACAACTGCCTTGGGGTAATAGTGCAATTCAGACCATAGCCTGCTATGGGTCCACATCTATGTCCCTAGACTGTCAATGCGCATTCCTAAATACCCTGCCATCTATGATGGTCCAACACAACACTGACATAGTATGAGACTTCAACTACCCCTCTATCACCTGGGGAAAGTAGCCAAGTGCCAGTAGAGTGGCCCAACACTTCCTGGGATTCATCATTTCCAGTGCCCTGGACTGGCTCATACTGAACCCCGGTAGAGGATGCAACCACCTTGACCTGTGAGGACTACTTAAATATGGGACTGTTACTCATCCACAATTATCAAAACCTTCATGGTGAGATCCACACAGGCTGTAATCAACATGGAACTCAACATGTCAGCCACACCCCCCCACAAAGGTAACCACCTTGCATAACCTCTCCAAAGCTGACTTTGCAGCCATGAAAACAGAGGTGAATTACTTCACTGCACCCATGGCAATGGGAAATAGCTGCATGAATGGCAAATCATACACATATGCACTGTACAAACAGGCACATTAATGCATGGTACTAGCCCGAGCCAGCAGAACCCAGAGACTGTCCTCCAAACACTGGGAGAGAATGTGATGGTCCCCTGTCATTACTAAAGTGTACAATAGAAGGAGGACACTGTTGCAGAGAAAGGTGGTGTCCCATGACTGTTGAACTTCCTTATTAGCCTCAAACGCAACTTGTGATCCCTTGGAGTCCTCTACAGGCATCTATGAAGGCAGACATGCAGCAGACACTGACAACAATCACAACACCCTTTGATAGTTACATCAACAACCTCCACAGCATTAATACCTATCCTGAGACAACAGATATTCGCCACAGTCTTGGCAACACATTCAGTGCCAGCTTTACTCCTCTCTCCCCCCACAAGTGAAGTCCTGAGTGAATGTGTTCTCACATGCTGTATCCTGTTTCTGTTCTAAGTGTCTGTGTGTCACCAGGATGTGACCCTGCAGCAACACTAAGGAGTATGGCAGTGTGGTAACACAACGAAAACACTTTAACTCCAAAGAAATTAATGTAAAGTAATGTAAAGTACTGATGAAGGGTGGTTAACCCGAAAGCTTTACATTAATTTCTTTGGCGTTAAAGTGTTTTCGTTGGACTTATTTTGTGCGGTTTCACCAGAAGTCTATTTTTCAGTGTGGTAACACAGCCACCATGTCTTAGACAGGTACAGCTGTATATGCATGGATTTCCCAGGTCTGTTACACAGTGATTGCATATGCCTCACAAATTATAGGGCTGAGGGTTGTACATAGGTATATGTTGATTTACAACATCTGTTGTAGAGTGGAGAATGGTATGTGTTGTAGTTTGGACACACCTCTGACTGCTAATAACCACAGCCACAGGGGATATTCATCAACTAAACACAATGGGATTACTATTCACACACACACACACACACACACACACACACACACACACACACACACACACACACACACACACACACACACACACACACATTTGCCAGTACTGAGATCCATAGGTTCATTTTTTCATAGGTGTGTAGTAGGTGAATGGGCCCGAAGGCTCTACAAGACTAGCCCAAGGGAATACCCTGGCATCAAGCCACATGACAATAGTCCCCAGTGTGACTCAAGAGTATAGTCACTGGAGTGGTCCCCATCCACTCATCCAGATTTCTATTGTGGGTGACCAATGATGTGCACTGCTTCACATGTATGTGATTTATATTCCATAACATGGACAGTGTCTGGGTTGTGCACCTGTCCCACAAGCATGACCTTTGAAGTGTGGAAGTGTGCTTGAGGTCTCTGGGGCATGTTGTGTGGACATATTGGTATCTTCAGATGTAGCATTCCTGACCTAGTTTGGTGAGACATGGCTGCGTAACTGAGGTAGTGATTGCACCTACATAAACAGTATGATATGAGGATTCATTGAAGTTATTGGAGTCTGTCCATACAGGGCATGTGTATAAGGCTTGTTATTTCCTTTGTTGGGTGCATTTGCAGACTGTACAGTTGTTGCAGGTGTCCAGTGGGGAACATGGCAAAAGGGCCACTGTACACATTGATTGGGCTACTGAGGGGATGGTACAGGGTGGCCATGTCCTTTTACTTGCTGGATAACACACACTTAGTCAGGAGATGTAACACATCAAAGTACTTTCTGATGTCAGTGGCACTGTTGTGGTCAGCAGGTAGCTGACTGTCAACCTGTGTTCCCCATTCTGTTCTAACAACATCACTGTTCAGTGGGCTACCACCAATGTATTACTTCATGTGAGCCATGGTGTTCCCAAAGGTAATGGTGGCACATCTCTTGGCATTGAGGTAATTCCAGGGTTCTAACAACAGTCATAGGTGTCAAGTGGCCTTTGTGCATGATGTCAACATCACATGGATTGGAAATGCTACCACCCACCTTACTGTTGTATGCAAACATTTTCAGCCAGGGTGCCTTTGTGTTCTCCTGCACCTCAAAAGGGTAGATCCCAAACATGAGAGGAAATGGGTCCGTACCCTGTGTGACACCAGTCATGTCTGGTCATCAGTAACCAGAAGCAAAAGCAGCTAAAACTGAAGAACACAAAGCGCGGCTCCGGTACAATAAAAGGTTGTCTTCTATGTTCCAGGACCTGGATGGTCCAAATAAATCCGAAGTAGTCCGATAAAAATAATGATTTAATGGAATAGTAAAATAATCCACACTCAGGAAAGAAAAAAACAAAAGTAGCATACACAGTTCATTGACATTCACTGATTAAGCGCTTTCATCTTCCTCCGGAGACTTCTTCAGAATCAATTAACATCACACAAATTCATCTTTTTATATTGTTCCTATACAAAATCATTGGCTGGCAATAGGAGACTTTAATTAACTAATTGTCATTTAAAGAGCTAGCATGTAACATAAAACAGTAAAAACAGTGAATCTGAAACAGTATGATTAAAACAGATCTGTCTGAGCCATCATTTCAAATAAATATATGTACACACAGATGTCCAAATATATAAATATTAAAACTTGTAAAAACTTTTGCTAAAAAGCATTTGTGTTCATTTAAAATATTCAAATAAATATATATTGCCCATAAATTACATAAATATAGTTTGAAATATAATATATAGTATAAATTAAATATAAATATTTATCCCCATAAATATATAAATATATGTAATACTTAAATATAAATATAAGTATAAATATAAATTCATAATAAATTCATAGTAAAATGTCCCTATTTTATGATGGTCCCATAAGTATCATCTATTAAATAAAATAAAATATTGTATTTATTCCTACCCTTTTCGTCATTCTTTTTGTGTTAAAAAGTTTTTCAAATAATAATTCTCATCTTATTTTTGCTTTATTATTGTTGTTATTATGTCTCTTTGGGTCTGCTGCAAGCAATTTCAGTGCTGGGGTAAAGGAGATGTGGTCATTGAGACCCTTGCCACAGCATGCATCGAGTCTCAATTGCCAAATCATTTCTCTAAATTCCAATTGCGTCTCCCAGTCACCGCCCCTTTCTGGGTAATCAACTTCTTCCAGCACCCAAAATTTATAATCAGCTTCTTTGCATGTCAAAGCATGCCTATACAGGGCATTATTCTCATTATGCTTATTAATGTCCCTGATGTGTTCATAAATTCTGGTCCTGAGGTGACGTTCAGTTTTCCCTATGTAATAACTCCAACAGGCCTTACAGAATGCTAAATAGACTACCCCTTTGGAATAACAACTATTGTACCTCTTGGCCCTTAGTGTCACTTCCAAACTGGGTATTCTAACTTCTTTTAACCTGGCAATATAGGTACACTGTGCACATTTTCCACATCTGAAGGTTCCGTATTTCATACAAGTCCCTCCTAAATCTTCCTTTCAATAATATTCTTTATATTTTTATTCCTCCTAAAACTGTATTTTATTGTATACTGAAATACGCACTTTGTGTTATTCATGTCTGGTCATCAGTTTGACATGGAGTCCACTGCAATCACTGTGAGGCAGTTTGCAGGTGAACTACTGATATAGTGGTTGATGCCTAGCCTAGTGAGCTTGTGTATGATTCCTGGGTGGAGAGTGGTCTCAGACTATTAGAAGGGTTGCCTATATTGTCAACTATTCCATACTGTCATATAGTCATTGCACATGGCACTACACATTTAGGGCTTTGGATTGCCTACACCAACCTCTATGGTGTTTGACAACTGCTGGCCTTGTAATGTGGACATTGGGACATATACTTGGTCATCAATATAATAATTTAGCAAAACCCACCCCCCAATGGATCCTGTTATTACACAATCACACCAACACCCACACAGGATACTGATGACACACACACACACACACACACACACACACACACACACACACACACACACACACACACACACACACACACACACAAACACACACACACACACACACACACACACACACACACACACACACACACACACACACACACACACACACTTGCCAGTACTGAGTTTCAAACCCCTACCTATCTATGTACTGCTACTACAGTGTTACACATTTATTGCATACCCCACAGAGCTTATAGGATGGATGTTGTCCCAAGGTACTTCTAAGGTGAAGAACATCACCAGCCCTTGTAAATACTGGCATTGGGTGATGTAGTGGGTGAAAGATTTCATAAAATACTTTACATTTACATTTACCAGGAGTAAGGCTTGAACCTCTATCTAATTATGTTTTCAGGCATTTATGATTACGCATTTACCACATGCACCACTGACCTTACATGGTTTAGAGTTGCCAACAGGTATTTCTAAGGTGAATGATATCTGCAGGACTGCTAAAGTAGAGCACTGAGAAGTGTACTGGGTGTAAATGGGGCCAAAACCTTTAAAGTACAAACACATATATACACACACACACTTGTTAGGAATGAGATTAAAATCCCTACCTATGTAGTTATTGCTACTACATTGTTACATATGTTGCACACACGCCACACAGCTTATAGGTAGAACAGTGTCCAAACATACCTCTAAGTTAAGTGACATCAGCAGCCATTGTAAAGTATTACCCTTTGAAATGTACTGGCTGTGTATGGACACAAAATACTTCAACCTACAGATATACATACACACTCACACAAACACACTCACTTTTACAATTGCCGGTACTGAGATTAGAGCTCCTACCTAAGTAGTGTTTTGCACTACAGTATCACACAGTTATTGCAAGCACCATGGAGCTTATATGTTGGAGACCTGTCCAAAGGTATCTTTGAAGGTGAATGACATCAACAGCAGTGCTAAAGGAGGGGTAAGGGAAGTGTAGTGATTGTGAATGCCCTCAAATTCAATCATCTAGAAATGCGCACACACACTCACATACAACTTTACATTTGACAGGACTGAGATTACAACTGCTACGTGGCTGCTTATTTGTACTATAGTGTACACAGTTATCACAAGCACCACTGAGACTATAGGGCTGAGGGCTAAAAAAAGGAATTTCTACGGTGGATGACATCAGCACATCATGTGATATAGGCCAATGGAATGTGTACTGGGTGGGAAAGGCCTCATAGGTTCATAGGTTCATAGGTAGGTACTAGGCTATCTGCCCGAGGGCATTTATAAGCCTAGCCAGAGTGTGTCGGCTTTCGCCACCCCATTGATTAATTAACTGATCCTCTGTCAAGCAGAGCCAATGAAGTGATCCCAGGGGTGTATTTTCTGTTACCCATCCACTCGTCAAGGTTTCTCTTGAAGAGTGTTAGTGAGGGGCTCTGTCTGATATAATTTGGAATTTTCTTCCAAAGCATGGGGAGTCTCTGTGACAGGAATCTATCCCTCCAGCATGTTCTATTTATTGTTGTGGCGAGGTTTAGCTCACTAGAGCACGTGGCTCGCAGTGACTTGGATTTCTTTAGGTGGAGCATGTCCATCAATTCTGAGTTGGTCATGGCTTTGTAAGTCAGGCAGAGATCACCTCTGAGTAAGCAATATGCCACTGAGTACAGCCGGAGTTTTTTTACTCGGGCTGCATAGGACATATGTTAGAGGCCAGTAATCCTCTTGGTGAGGTACTTTTGTGGTCTTTCCAGCTGTTGGAAGTGTTTTGTGAGGTACATCCCAAATGGGGCATTGTACTCTATGATGAGTATAATGAGTGACGTGTAGAGGGGCACTATAACCTCTTTATTTCTAGATGCGAACCCTTTAGTAATTAGATGGGCCACATAGAAGGATTTCCTAACTACTTTTGCAATATGATTGTCAAAGGAGAGATTACTATCTACCTGGGTCCCCAGATCTCTTATTACCTCTTCTGTATTAAGGGGGCTGCCACCTATGTGGTAATTTGTGGGTGTTTTGTTTTTCCCAAATGGGATGACTATGCATTTTTTGGCATTTAGCTTGAGGCCATGACTTTGACACCAGGTGTCTGTCTCAGTAAGGCCCTTTTGGAGGATGTCCGTGTCAGCCGGAGAGTCAATTATGACTCCCAGTTTGCAGTCATCGGCGAACTTGGTTAACCATAGTCCTCCTGTGTTTGCCTGTACTTCTGAGAAGTATATGCCGAACAGTAGGGGTCCCAAAACCAAGCCTTGTGGGACACCACTTGTGACTGGTTTAGAGTCGGACCTGGAGCCCGCTATTCTTACCGTGTGAGTTCTGTCTGTAAGCCATTTGGCAACCCATCTCATGATGTAGGGGTTTATGTTCAGGCTGGTGAGTTTTTCTGTAATACCTGAGTGGGAATGGTGTCAAAAGCCTTGGCAAGGTCAAGGTAGGCTGTGTGAACCACCTTTCCCTCGTCTATGGCCTTGGTGACTGTCTCAAAGAAGTCAACCAGATTTAGTACGCATGATCTACCCTTAACAAAGCTGAACTGAGTCGGGTCAAGTGTTTGGAGGGTCCCAATGTCTTTGTTAATGAGTTCCATGATGATGAACTCCATAGCCTTGCAGACCATGCTAGTCAGGCTTATGGGGCGATAGTTACCAGGGTCAGTTGTGGCCCCTCCTTTGTGGAGAGGAATAACCATTGCTGTGCGCCATTCTATGGGCACGTAGCCTGTGGAGAGGCTGAGGTTGAACAGCGTGTTTAGGTGGGGGGTTAGTTCGTTCTGTAGTTCATGCAAGACGCAGCCTGGGATGCCATCTGGTCCCACTGATGCTGTGTTTTCGGCTTT
The DNA here is from genome assembly GCF_019279795.1 of Protopterus annectens. Classification (NCBI taxonomy): domain Eukaryota; kingdom Metazoa; phylum Chordata; order Ceratodontiformes; family Protopteridae; genus Protopterus; species Protopterus annectens. Next base: position 329,546,022 of record NC_056746.1, read on the forward strand.
TGAAAGGGTTGGTTTCACCTGTGCGTCTGTGAATTGGCTAGGCTTAAAATGGCTCACAAGAGCAGTTAGCTTAGTACTGATCTATGAACCTATGAACCTATGATTTTTGGGACACTACACTTTTCCAGTATTGTTGGGGCCCTTTTGGAGGTGAGAGGGGGGTGAAGTTTACACTGAATCTATCTGCCAGAATGTTGGCAATATCAGTAGGTTCAGTATATTTTGTGCTATTTTGCACTAGTTCAGTGCATATCTGCGAGTCGCCACTTAGATTCTTAACATAGATAAAGAAGGCTTTGTGGTTATCTTTTGAATGCTTGGCTATTTTTCTTTCAAAGTTAGCTTTGGATGATTTCATGAGGGACCTTAGTTTCTTACTGATACTGATAAGGGATGTCTTTCCTTCTTGGGATTTAATGGGATTTTCTCTTTCGCTGTCTGTCTCTCTCTTCCCCATGTCTCTGTGTGTGTATGTTTGACATATTATATTATGTTGGCCTTAAATATGTGTAAGTATTCCTATCCAATATGTGTGTATGTGAAGTATCAATGGTGTACAATTTGGTTTGTGTGCACAGTTATCTGCAAATAACACTGTGTTGTCAGACATGGGCTTCATATCCCTAAGTGTAGGAGCACATTGTGACATTGTGATCTGTAGTGAGAGTAGGGAACAGGTGGAGGAGACCCTGGAGAGGTGGAGATATGCTCTAGAGAGAAGTGGAATGAAGGTCAGCAGGACTAAGACAGAATATATGTGTGCGAATGAAAGGGAGGATAGAGGAATGGTGAGGATGCAGGGAGTAGAGGTGGTGAAGGTGAATGAGTTTAAGTACTTGGGATCAACAGTTCAGAGTAATGGTGAGTGTGGAAGAGAGGTGAAGAAGAGAGTATAGGCAGGATGGAGTGGGTGGAGAAGAGTGTCAGGAGTGATTTGTGACAGATGAGTACCAGTTAGAGTGAAAGGGAAGGTCTACAAGAGGGTAGTGAGACCAGCTATGTTATATGGGTTGGAGACAGTGGCATTGACAAAAAGGCAGGAGTCAGAACTTGACGTGGCAGAGGTGAAGATGTTAAGATTTGCACTGGGTGTGATGAAGATGGACAGGATTAGGAATAAGTATATTAGAGGGTCAGCCCAGGTTGGAAGGTTTGGAGACAAAGCCAGAGAGGCAAGATTACGTTGGTTTGGACATGTGCTGAGGAGGGATGCAGAGTATATTGGGAAAAAGATGTTAAGGATGAAGCTGCCAGGTAAAAGGAAAAGAGGAAGGCCTAAGATAAGGTTTATGAATGTGGTGAGAGAGGACATGCAGGTGGTTGGTGTGACAGAGCAAGATGCAGAGGACAGGAAGAAATGGAAACAGTTGATCTGCTGTGGCGACCCCTAATGGGAGCAGCCGAAAGAAGAAGAAGAAGGAGCATACCCAGTATGACCTTCTATACTGAGTGTGTGCATCCATTCCAGGGACTCCATTTCAGGGTTTTGTGTGCTACAGCTAAACCTAGCAACCTGTTTCTGTAGGGTATCTGTAGATAGGTTGCCAATATGGAGACACAATTGGCGTAACATACGGAGGATACTGTAACTATTGCTGTCTGTGCTGCTTGCGTAACATGGTTGGTTGTAGCATAGATTTTCTGACATATGTACTGTTTTGCACTGTGATGTATCATGTCATCAACTACTGACAGACATCATTCTTTGCTCACAGTTATTTACCAAGGAAATACAAGATGAATGAAGCTGAGACCAATATTCTGAGGCATAGACTACATATTCTGGCACACTCCTGCCGTTGTGGAGGGGTAGCTACAGACAATAGTCTGCTGGTTCTGTGTAAATGGTCCAGCATCTTGGTAGTATGCTGGCTGGAGATCCCCTTCTTGTGTTTTTCTCAACTTAATGGAATGGCCATATCCTGCTGGGGACATACCTCTCAGCTGTACAGATACACCCAGGTTATCCAGAGGCAGGACTCATATCTGGTCAGTTTACCTTCACATTGTGGTTTACAAGCAGTTTTGTGGCTATTCATTCATGGGTTTGCAGTCAGGGAGTAGGATGAGCAGACATTAGAGTTTCAGACTTCACACACTCCATGACATCCATGCTTCTACACCCCCACCCCTCTGTTATTCTCCCCTCTTCCTAACATTATGAAAGCAATATCTCAGAGGTATCCCTGTAGTTGGGCCTTTATTCCAGTTGTATTTATGGCCTGGTCCACAGTTCTTGTAGTAGGATATGGGGAGGCATGCTACTGGCATTTGTCAACATGGTCTTGCATTTGTTTTCTGTTTACTGTGTTAGGTTGTTAGTAAGGACCCCCTGTTGGCACTATGGGTGAGGCATGGGCCTTTGAGAGGACTGTAGGCCATTTGAGAGTGCTACAGGCCATCTGTAGCAGGCCAGTGCATTCTGTCACTCATATGTTCCCAGGCTGCAAGCCAGTGGATTACCCTGGGGTGATAGTGGTAAGTGGTTGAGGTGTTCCTGTCAATCCTTCCTGCTCATACTGATCTACGAGTCTGGATGTGGTCAGGTCACCCCTTACAGCTAGGGACACATCTGCATGGGACACCAATTCAGCATGCAGCATCATGCATGTATTCCTGGACAGAGATGGGTTCATGCTGTACTCATTCCCTACAGCAAGGATATGACCTGTGATAAACCTGTGGCTGATGGTGGGGTGAGCTGGGTGCATGTATGATTTGGAAGCTACTGGCACCTGAATCACAGATATACCTGGGGCATTCCCCTTATGCTGGCTTGTGTGTGGACATGAGCAGCCTGTCATTACTTTATAACTGTGACTTTTGTGGTCTGCCAGTGATTAGCCAGACTACCAGTATTCCATACTAGAGGGACAACTAATGTGATGCTAACCTCTATGTATAATTCCAAAGTTGTGTGCAGTTGACATTTATTTTATATGCACTCTGTGTAGGTTACTTCCACCTGTGTACTGTTTCTATGTATAGGCATCTGTTCATGGCATGTCCAGCTTTCCAACGGTGACAGATATTGACATCTGGACAGTGAGTATGTACAACTGCTGACATGGGTGTAGCTGAGAAGCAGTGTGGTTGGCACTGTAGGTATTGGAACATGGCCCTGTCAACCACGGTACTGTACCTAGGCCACTGAGACACAACCATCCAGGCCCACATGCATACCACTTCCAGGCAATATTAAACACACAACAAACTTGCCACACTGGCCCCTGCATATTGTACACATGCAACAATGTCGGTTGGGACAGCTCTGGCAATCTGTGCTTCACTGATATTACTCCTAAAACTTACATGTTACTGCATTTCTACATGGGATTGGGGGGGGTGCACACCCAAAGACTTTAAACATTTGCAATGACTGTACTGATATTTTGGTTACTCTGTTGGCTTCCATTTCATATTGTATTGTGACCTATCATGCAGAAAGGAGGCATATCAGTAGAGTACACATGTTACATTTTAATGGCATTAATTTGAGTTTCAGACTTCTTACCCTTCAGAACTAACATGCAACTGCCAGACCTGTTGTGGTATGTCTGTGTAGGTCTGGGGGGCTGTTCACTATTGCCATCATTCAGGGGCCTTATCCTGGCCTTTTTGTTTATGGTCATCTACACCTGTCCTGCTGGGTGAGGCTGGTATTGGGTATGTGACCCTCATTGAAATCCATGTGTGTGACCTATTAACACCCACACAGTTATTTGGGCCATCCTATGTACTGCGGTGGGGGTTGTCATCTTGTGTAGTACTGCCTAGTATGTTGACACCAGTATTTGTTATGGATTTCCTGCTGACCCATATAGCTGTCAGCTGCTATCCCATTCAACCACCCAATTCCCTTGCATGCTTGCATCCATACCATACATACAACTATCAGGACATACTACTCCATTCAGTAATTTATAGGAAAGGTGACTTATCTTATTGCTGGGCCAGTACTGAGGATGGTGCTGGAGGGCTGACTATGTCAGATGCACGTAGCACACTCTCTATACATGGTAAAGCACAGGCAGTGTCATGTTTGGCATTCCTTTTATTGTATGTGCAAGTCAGAGAGAGTTATCAGTCCCTGGGTCCTTACAGTGTCAGTGTGTGTGCTATGCATTGGCCTCTTTGCCAAGGCCTGGGCATATTGGGCATGCCTCTTTCTGCTTACAGGGGCAGGCTCAGGAAGTTCCTCCTCCAAGTCCCTATGTGCCTGTGCTGGCCTTGGCAATGGTGGGGGGCTGTGTGGCCTTGCCCCATGCTGTTCCTGCTGCATCTGTTTCCACAGCATCATATTGTGCAGCATGGCACATACTATGAACATTTGTGTACATGTAGCAGGAGAGTACTGCAAGGCTTCACTGGATATGTCAAGGCAGTGGAACTGTGACTTGAGCATCCCAAACACATGCTATACAATGATCCTGGTTTGTGCGTGTGCCTCATTATGATATTCTTGTTTGGGTGTGTGTGCATTTCTGATGGTTTTCATCAGCCATGGCTCCAGTGCATAGCCAGCATTCCCCACTAGATGGCCATATGGGATGTCCCCCCTGGTAAACCCCTGATGCAGCTGTGAGCAATGCCAGATGTGGGAGTTGTGATAGCTTCCAGGGCTGCCAGCACACACATTCATGATAATGCCCTGGGCATCACACACAGCCTGGCAGTTGATGGAGGGGAAGACCTTGCAATTTATGTAGACCCTACCCCACTCACCAGGTGGTGCTTTGATGTGGATGTGCATGCAGTCTATAGCACCAACTACCTCAGGGTATTCTGCTATATGGTGGAAGAGATGCATACTTCTGATCAACACCTCACGGGTGTTGGGGAAATATATGTGCTCATTGGCATGTGCTATCACGGCATCCAGGAACTGGTGGAGTACCCTGGATGCTGATACCTGTGAGATCCCCATGATATCCCCAGTTGGTCTTTGGAAGGTACCTGTGGCTAGTATTCTTAAGCCTGCACACACCTTGGTATCCACTGGGATGGGTTCCCCTCTGTTGGTTCTGTGTGTGAGGCGTGGATGGCACAGCTGGACAATTTGCTGTAGAATGTCCCTGTCCACCCTATAGCACTCCACTATCTCCAGCTCATGTAGGCACTGGTAGGTTAACCTGGGTCTGTAGACTCTTCTCCTCCTCACTGTGGGTCAGTTGTCAGCATTCTCCGCCTCACCACCCTCAGTCTCTAGCACATATCAATGGAATAAAGCAGCAGCAGCCTCTAAAATTTTTAGTTAGTTTTGCCAGTTAAAACTCCCCCGTCTGTATACACCGGTGGTGTAGAGTTTGTGGGGAAAAAACAGTCTGACAAGTGTTTGCATAGTTTATAGTAGTGTGCTGGGCTGCTGCATGTGTAATTGGCTGATTCTGATACATTCCACTTGCCAGCTATGCTAGTTCTCCTTGATTGTCTTCCTACTGCTGTTTCCCCAAAAACAGTCTGAAAGGTGTTTGCATAGTTTATAGTAGTGTGCAGGGCTGCTGCATGTGTAGTTGGTTGATTCTGATACATTTCACCTGCCAGCTATGCTAGTTCCCCTTGATTGCCTTCCTACTGCTGTTTCCCCTTCCCAGTTCTTCCCTATTTAAGCCCTGAGGTGTGCCACACATACCCAGTGCTGAAATGTAAACAGTGCTGACATTTCCTCTTTTTTTTTGTTTAAAACCCAGTGCAGGGCACACAAACCCATTCCGGCTATGTACACAGTGCTCAGGCACATCTGACACCCCCCGTCCTTAGCTGGGCTTAGCTAAGGGCAAACACAGGTGACAGAGCTCCACTGAGTTTAGAGCAGGCATGATACACCCCCTTATGAAGTCATTCAGCTCTTATACTTGCACTGTTGTATTGCTGCACCTACACGGTTAGGTACAAGCTGACACTTTGAAGAAATATGTGATTCAATATAACTCCCCTCATTTGCATACCCCAGTGTGTAGGTAATTAGTTACTACACTAAGATGGACCCTTTCCCCTTGACTAGCAGTGCTTCCTGGTATTGTTTACATTCTGCATGCCATTGACTATAATGACAAATTGCATTTTAACTTAAAATTTAGTTTTTCCATATTTTTTTTTTTGCCCCAATCCCATTTGTGTGCCGCTGCCCTATGCTTAAATTGCCGAGATCGGCCAAAAAAAGTTTAATTTTCATAATAATTAATCGCATTTTAATGCCAGTGACCTTATATTTGGCCATTGGCATGTCTAATGTACATAATACATGCTTTTTCACAATCTGTCATGCCTCTGTTTTGTCAGTTGCAGAAATGTACTCAGTTATTTTCTGAATACATTTCTGCACTGACACTGTTCTAGCATGGAGTCCTGGCAGCTTGGTGAATCACTAAATCACCTCATTTGCATGTTTTTCACCAGCAAATGAGGTGACTTGCATATTTGCCAGTTTTCCTTGCTAGAACAGTGTAGGACCGGTCATGCATGTGAAAACAGCACTATCCTGAATCGCTCTGTGGCCATTTTCTGTGCAGGAGCTCCTACACTGTTCTTGCATGGAAAATATGGCTTACTGAATCCCAAGGTATGATTTAATTTTTATATTACCTAGATTTATAGTCTTTAAACTCTTTCAGTCTAAGTTTTGATGTATGAGTAATGTATTTAAAATGTGTACATTATTCTATAAATGAGTGTCTTAATTCAGTGGCTTTTAAAGCTGATTAACCTGTTTTTGTAAATTTTTATTTAAGTTAGACAGAGTACGAATTGTTAACCCCACCTGCTTTTCTTTAATATTTCTGTATGCTGTAATGGTAAAGTTACAGTCTTTATTACTTATGTTTTTTACCTTATAAACTGGTGTCTTAGTGTACTATGATGTCTCTCTCTTATAGCAAATGAAACATTTTCTTTTTGTTTATAGATTTACATATTTAAACACTGTACTGTTTGTTTTTATTGTATAGCCTATCAAGCATGATGGCAATTTTCTGAAGAGTAATTGAAATTTGCACTAAAAAGATAACTTTATAAGTGGTATTGAAGCATAATTGCCATATTCTGTGTTAACTTGTGTCTACAATTTTTTATTTAAATTTGCTTTATAATGCTACTTATCTTTTTTAACTTTTATGAATATTTATGAGGTATAATAGTTTACTAAAACCTACACTTTTTGTATTTCGAGTCTATACATTTGCATTGTCTATTAGTGTCCTTTTAATGTCTGACATGTCAAGCAGAGTGCCTCTTTGGCCCTCTTCAAAAGGAACCTTGACGATTGGATGGGAGAAAGGAAATTCACCCCGGGGATCACGTCAGTCGCCCTGCTAGACAGGGGTCCAGGGAAGTAAATAGTGTGGGAAGAAATAGCCAGGGAATTGTTATGGCTAGGCTTGTATAGGCCCTAGGGCTGATAGCCTAGTACCAACCTATGAACCTATGACTAATATACAATAATTATGTAAAGTGCACTCTATTATGTAAACTAATTAACAAATTAAGCCTACCCCGTTATGCCTTGAGTGCATTAAATAACTATTACTACCTATTATTTTAATAACTTATTTTAATAAGCCTGTAAAAATAATTCTGTCACTTTACCCCTAACTAATGACTGAATAATGTAATAAGCCTGTTACAAATAAGTCTGTCACTGTACCCTTAACTAATGACTAAATAAGATAATTCTGTTACTTTACTTTTAAACTAATGACTGAATAATGTGAAGTAACTGAATATTATTTTTATATTTTGAGATTTGACTGAAATGTACTTTACTGAACACATAACTGAATATGAATGTCATATTCTGAAACTTGACTGAAATTTACATTAGCGTATACTGAACATTTAAAAATAGCTGTGTATATTCTGGAAACTAAACTAAAAGAATATATTTTGCCAGTGTTAACTAAATGCAGATAAAAGCATAACTGAAATGGGTACATGTTATATTCTGAAAACCAAGCTATTATTGCCTAAACATAGATTGAAAGCTAGTACTGTTGACAAATTGTTTGAAACATGAGAACTTTTTGACAGTGTTACATGAGCACAGATAAGAAATTAACTGAAATCTGTTTTTCTGTCACTATTGTCGGAACATTGATAAAAACATAAACTGAAACTAGTATTGTTATATAACTGTCTAAAACACACATACTTCCTTTAACTGATAAACTGAAACCTAGTACTGTTAAATAACTGTCTGAAAACATACATACTTGCTTTAACTCCTACATTTTAACTTTAAACAAACATTGAAAAAATAACTGAAACACATAGACAGTCAATTTCTGCACCACAGCACTTGCCAAATTTTGCTCTGCATTGTTCCAGTAACTGATGAAGTAAAGAAAGGCCTGCTTTAATGTTGAAGTGTCCTTTTTATAGTTAAGCAATTAAACCTCCTTTTTTATCTCTTGTGCAAGGCTGGGTGACTAAAGTTCTTGATTGTATCTAGTATCAGGTCCTTAAAATAACATTTGCATCTTTAACAATTATAAACTGATAGTATTGCTTATTGTCCTGACCTTATTTCTATTTTTCTGCATGAAAGAAACATTTACAGCTTTAACAATTATAAACTGATAAACTGATAGCATTGCTTATTGCACTGACCTTATTTACATTTTTCTGCATGAAATAAACATTTGCTGCTAATAAACTCTTGCAAGTCTGTAAGCAAACTGATAATTTCAAATGAAACTAAATAGTAATGTAACACTGTGCAGTTCTGTACCTATATAAAATCAGTTTTAACTGTTGAACTTTTTATATTATGTCTCGTGACCCTCCTTTAATGTTCTGTGAGTGAAACTCCACCCACTGTCTTACCATAACCATTTCTTTAGCTGACATCATTTAACTTTTCAGTAGTACTGAATGCTGCAAGAATTTATTATTACTGTCTACAATATTTTTGGATAAATAGTAAAATGTAAATGCATTAAATGGATAGCACTGTCTTTAATTCAGCTTGCTAGGCTGGCTGTAATCTGAGCTGATGTGTTGGCAAACTGCCATCTCCGTACGAAACATATACAGTCTCAAACTGACTACATAATGTACTCTTTTATACATAGGATCTGAATTTTTAACTGTGCTGTCACTTTTACATTGTAGCATTGACTTTAAATTTTACATTTTGTAAACTAGCAAACATTATTTTGTCTCTGTCTATATTATGATATTGTTTATGCATTGCAGCACTTTAATACAGAACTCTTAAACAAAACAATAATACAAAAAAAATATTTGCCAAATCTGTAACTGTAAACCCCTTATTCTGTGAATTAATTTGACTGTTAGTTCTGATATACCTTACATGACATAGAGGTATATGGTTACCCTTTTTTTCTAACTAGCCACACCCAATATGTCTTTCTGAGCACTTCAGTTATGTCAGCTGAACTGGAATTTATTTTATCTTTAACCCATAAATCTGCATGTTCCTGTCATAACCAATTCTTTAAAATCTGTACATTTGCACAAATTTTGTTGCTGAAGTCTAAAACAGCATATGACGTTTATACCTAGTACAAAGCTGCTACACTTTGAACTGTTAGCTGCTATAATCTTTGACCTTTTAAATTTTGACAAAACTGTATTTGTGTATTTTAATAAAGATCTATGTGTAACTGAAGTTGATTTGTGTGTAAACAATGAAATATTATTTCTTTTAACCTTAAACAATGACAGATCAATGCTCTGATTTTTACAGATAGCTGTGAAATATATTATTTTACTTAGCATTGAAGTATGTTCTTCAGTTATACTGGAATTTACTTTATTAAAATCTGCACTCTGATTTTTCTTATCTCACTTCAGAGCAAGCATTGTACTTGAGTCTAAAAATAAGAAACTAGATGAAGTAATGTGAGCTTGAAACATTGCCTGCACATTATGTACGTTGACTGTGTTGACATTTGTATGTTTAATACTGCAACATACTTCTATATTTTGAATTGTATGTGCTGCAGCATTTACACAAGTATTAATTAAGTCAAAACCCATAGTGACAGACGCTGACTTATAAGCTTGCTTCTGTAATTTAACCATTTTGAATTTAGAAATATCTAACATTCTTGAACTAATAACCTTTAACTTTAAGAGAACATTTTTAAACTTAAACCAAAAATTTACTGATGTTTTAACTGTAGCAGTATTACTTGACATGTTTATACCATAGGTATGGGAATGACTTTTACTGATAAATTTAAAATTTTTTGAGCTGTTAACTAAAATGAATATAAAGTCTTACATACCTTTATGGTTCTGGAAGAATGTGTGCCATTGTCTGTAGCTTATTAACCTTTTTCTTGCTTTTTGGCTGTCTAACGTCACACTGGAAACATGAACATTTGTGGAGATAGATGTTAACTGGATAATGTCTTTTATGTTTTGAAGGAATACTGCTTTGATTTAAAACTGGTCTGCTAAAGTTATTTGAGGCTTTTCTGAAGTAAACACTGGTACTGTGCACTTTGGTTAATAGCTGCATTGAGTATATGTGTGTTGTGTCCTTTTTCTGCTTGAAGTAGTGCTGTTTTACTGAAAAGTCTTTCTGCAGCTGTTTCTGTTTGCTAATAAGGCTGTTTGAAATAATTGCTGTCTAAACTGCTGTAGTTGAATGAAACACTGCTATTTTCTAGATTTTTACAGAGCACATGTAGTGTGACCAAGTCTGGAAATGAACGATACCTTTACTGAAAGGGTCCTCTGTAGCACCGTTGATTACCTTCACTGTGAAGTTAAGAAAATATATGCTGCACTGGAAACTGGATTTGAAAGGGTTGCACACTACAACTGTCTCTGATTTTTTGATTGTCCAGAGTAGCTGCTTGTTGTGTTGCAAGAATTATACATCTCTCCCCAGACAGCAGGCCTGTTTGGGTGCCATTGTAAGAACTGATAAGACTGTACTGCACTGTAATTAGTTGAAAACATTGTAATGAGACTGAGAATGAAAGTCTTTATCTGTTAATTACCCAAACTCATGCTGAACAGGTGCCAATCTCTCCTTTATGGACCAATACTTGTATACTTTTCAGAATGAATTCTCCAAACACTGTAGTTCATTCAATAAGGCTTTATTAGATGTTTACAATATCCGAATACTGTCTTCTTTAACAGTGCTGATAAACAATATTCAAAGTTACTGCATGTCATCTTCTGATTGTCCTAAACAATGTAAACCAAAATAATAATAGTCTTTATATGACCTGTCTTCTGTACTCAGGCTCAAGTGCCTGTATTGTTGCTTAATCTTCTTTCTAGTGCCAGATCAAACGAATTAACTAACCTTAACTGAACTGCTATCCTGAACACAACATATTAGATTACTTTGGTCCAGTAATTTTCCTTATTTACTCCTCCTAATCCTGGTCTCAGGCTTTGTCTCATATGTGCTTTATTTAACATTCCATTAAGGAACATTCTGTAGCTGGCAAGATTGTATCTTTCCCTTGAGAAAAGAACATTCTGTATTTCTGTATTTTTACACACTTTATGCTTATCTTTCCTTTCTAATAAACTGTCTCTCATGCTTGACCAGCAAAGTTATTTTTCATTCTCCTTAACTGTCTTTTATGCATAAATGAAACACAATTTATTTTACCCCTTAGCCTGTCTAATGTCTAATTATTTTAAAATGGAAGTCCCTAATCTAACATCTATTTAGGATGGCAGACATGCTTTCATTGCTGTGTTTGACTGATGATTACATGAAAAGTTTTGTGTGTATGACTATGGCATATTTTTTCAAGTAAGGATGCAGAACAAGGGATCAAGGCAGAGAAAGGACAGCTTATATCCTCATGGCAACCCTTATGACATATGGCAAAACCTGTTTGGCAAAGGGAGACCCAAATAAGCTGAGGGGATAAAAAGCTGGAATCAAGTTGCAATGGACATTAATGAAGTCAGTGAAAAAAAACATGCATTAACACAGTGCAAGAAGAGGAAAATTATATGGTACAAAGTGCTAGAGCCAAGGTGAGGCAGAATGCAATTGCCACTACCAATACTGGGGGGGGGGCTCCAGCACTTATCTGTTTAACATCAGATGAGGAATACCTCTTGTCCATTTGTGGGAAGATTATTAAAAAGAAGATGATGGCCTTGTAATAATCAGAGGTGATGTGGACACTGGCTATTACCAATGTCTGCAGCAGCAACATGTCCGCTCAGGAAGGTTGGTTTAAAAACAGTAACATATATTGATATAAAGATTTGCATACTAATGTGGAATGATTACGTTAAACACATGGCGATTACTATTAACAGGTGAACCTTCCACGTCTGCACACAATAACAACGAAGGCTGTGTGCATGATACTGCACAGTACTGTTTGCTACTTCTTTATTGGTAATATTTTCAAATAATTTATTACAGGGTCAGCTGTGGAAACAGTTACACTATGCCAATAACGTTGGAGGAAATCAGCAGCAGAATGGCTGTTGAAGATGATGGTGATAACATAATAATATTTATGAGGCAGTATGAGGAAAGTGGGATGCAGTCCCCAAGTTTAATGACAGGACATCACCCCACAACATGTTAGTAACTCTGCAGGAAGTGACAGTGCATCACAAAGTCAAGCACATGCTGATATTGTACTCCAGATTGTTCAGGGAAAGAACACCTGCACCTCCATACCAGTATCTTCAAACCCAGACAAACACTTTCAAGATGAAGATGATGGGAGACATTCAGAGGTAACATTCTCCAAGGTGACACCTTTACAAAGGGAAGCTAGGTGCAGGAATTTGTCACAGCTTCCCTAGGAAACATGTAAAGCATTGGCTACCCAGCAGCAGACATGCTGTGTCATTGTTAAGGCTCAGTGGACTGCCACAGAGAGTCAGCTAGAAGTGGTCAGAGACCTCTAGGACATAAGTGAGGAATTCCAGCTCTACATGGAAATAGCAGAGAGTAGGAATAATGCCATGGTCACACTGATACATAGAATGGTGGCACACCCAGCATCCATGGCCGCCTCCATTCATGTACTAGTTAGGGCTTAGCAGACTCAAGCAGGAGTCGGTCTGGGAAGGAGAAAAGGACGGGGTACTGTCCAGACATATGGGGGATGATCACATGAGACTACAAGTGCTTCTCAAAAAAGTATTTTAATTAGTTAAGGGGACAAGCACAACAGATTTCATACAAGCCATGTCAGCATTCATCTACACCTAACAGAAATTCTTATTCAAGGTCCCAGTCATGGTCCTGCAGTATTTTCAGATCAGTGCCTGCAGTGTCATCTGCATCAGGTAGGTCATGGGATTGGACCCAGTCTCCATGAAGCTCTCCTAACAGCCTCTCTTTAAAATCACTTGCATCATCACTTAATCTATCTTTAAGAGATGTGTATGAGACATTTGACCTAAATCTACTGTGATTCAAGTGTGATATTTCTGTTACTTACCATTTCACCTTCACACACACACACACACACACACACACACACACACACACACACACACACACACACACACACACACACACACACACACACACACACACACACACACACACGTCAGTGTTACATAAAAGAAAGGGGGGCAGGTGGACTTATGACACTTTTTAACTGTATGCGTTTCATTCCTGTAATGGTATTGTTTAAAACCTAATGGAACTGTGGAAAGAAAGCTGTATGTCATAACATAGGATTGCAATGAATAAGCCATTAATGCTTTCTGCATTACCACTGTTGCAGCCAGCAATTACCTACAACTTAAATGTAGTAATGCACAACTAATCAAAAAAACAAAGTTGATAAGAAAAATAAGATTAAAATGAGTATCCTGCCAAGTAAACAAAACTGCTGCCACTTCACCCTCACCACTGCAAAAATGAAGATATTTTTTGTCCCTGAGGCAACAAATTATTATGTATGAGAACATAAAACAATCTGGCATGCAGTACCTCAACAGACAGCATATTTCAATCTGAAAAAAACATTGCATTATATAAAAAAAGCATTAAATGTTTTCATTCAGTTGCAAGGTTTGAACTCATGCCGAATACTGAAGTAACACTATTTCCTAACTGTAACCCTTCAGGGCATTCACTACATGCATACTTAGGTACACCTCCTCACTACAATATATTGTGCAAAAAATGTGTTTATGACTAATATGATACCTGACAAAATCAGTGAACAGGAATCCGTGAGCACTAGGGCATGACTTTTACCAACAATAACAAGAGCATCTGTTCTGAAAAAAAATTATTATTTAAAGATGAGAAGGAATGCCTGATGAGCAGTAACCCTATACCATACACCATGCAGCAGAGACAACCAATAACATTGCATTCATCAGTTATAGTCTATGTGTTTTTTACAAGAAAGGAAACCCTAACCTGAACATCATGGTCCATAGTCCTGGACTAGATGCTGCCTCCACCTTCGCAGTTTTTTTGCAGTGCAGAATTCTGCCACATGGGGTACCTTATTACTGTTCCCAGTAATTCACCATTAGTCATTGTAGAACTGGAACTGGAGGCTGCAGTGACAGCATGGATCACTTCACCACCAGACCAGCACAGGATCATGTGGTGCAAACTGCAACACTCAGTGAACATCCTGCATGCAGTAGCTGGGTCATACTGGTTGGCACCACCAGACTCAACCAGGCACATAAAATGACTCTTCAGGAGGCCAAAGACCCACTCAATGACAATATGGGTCTTTTCTGCAGTTCTACTTGGATTTTTCACTGTTGTCATGACCCGTAGCTCCAGTGGATATCCAGCATCACCTGAAAGAAAAAAGAGAAAGAGAAAAGGAGACAAAACAAAGAAAAATGGTTTAGTATTCAGCAATATATTTTACCATGAATAAGCGTTTAAATGAAAAAGAAAAAAATATTTTTCCACTTACTTCAAGATGACCACTTGGCATCCTACCATAAAGAAATAGGCAGTAGATTGAGCTAGTGTGCCAGATATGGGAATCATGTGCACTGCCAGGATGCTGGGCAGAGATGTTGGTGATGGACCCCCAAGCATCATGCACTATCTGGCAATTTTTGGAATACTAGTCCTCCCTGTATCAGTATTCCTCCCCCTTATACGAGATGTGAACCTAATTGCAACATGGGTGCAATATTTTGCACCTAGTACCTCAGGGAAACATGCCACCCCCTAAAAGGTATGCATATTCTGGGCTTGGTATATACTGATCCACATGTGCCAAGAGTAGGTCTAGGAACTGTTGAAGTATGTTGGAAAAGCAGAAGCTTGTGAGATACCCAATATGTCTCCACTCTGTCTCTTTAAGGTCCATGTGGCAAGTATAGTGACAGGTATGTATACTTGACTATCCACTGGGAAACGAAGTTCACACATCCCACCTGTACCCGAATGGGGGTTATATATGCTCACTAAGACCCTTATATTATCCCTGTCTATGCTGGACCTATCAGTTATCTCCTGATTATCAGGATTATAGTGTGTTATTCTCCGCCTATATTTCCACCTTCTTGGCCGGTGAGCGATACCTGGAGTAAGTGGTTTTGACTCAGCTAAGACAAGCAGCTCACACTGGGAAATAGCAAAGCTAGAGCAGGTGACAGCATCATAGTGAATTGCAAAGTAGATAGAATAGGCATGACTGCTCTTTATATAATGAGTATGCAGATGAAGCAGAAAAGCAGGAAAATTCAACTATGAATCGCAAGTATGGGAGAGACCATTTCATTAGCATACACTGCTTTGCTTCATTTCTCATATACAAATCACTCAGACTTCTTTTGCTTATTTGTGGCCATTGTGGATTAGAGTACGTGGCCTCTATGAATCATTTCTTACCTGCACTCATTCACGGGTAGCCTTAATGCGTTCCCATTATGACTATCCATACCACCCTGAGTCACAAACTGAAGCCAGTATTTTGTATTTTGATCTCTGCAGCTGGACTGTAGGGGAAATGCATTCTTGATCATTTTTTTTTTTTTGTGAATGATTGTAAATCAATTATTCATAATATGAACATTGCACATGGATGCAGTAAGGCAGAGACATCTTTAGGAAGAATTCACAAACTACAAAAACAGCTTCAAAAATTCCGAAATTGGTGAAGCACACAAAAGCAATATTTGCTACTAGAGTAAATGTAATTCTGATGCCATGTCCCTAGTCTCTGTCTCCATGTACATTTAAATCTGACCACCATATAGTATATGAGTACTGTGAAGTACACAGAGAATCTAAAAAAAGAGTAAGGATTACACATAGAGAGCATTTTTAAATCAATTTTACTGAACTTGTTTAAAAAGGAACTCACATTGTACATAATCCCAGCTGCTTGTCATTCCCCTTAAAGTTACAACTACCATATTATCCCTGCATAATGACAAATGTCTGCATATGTTGTTACAAGTACTTCAGATTTCAACTACTGATACTGAAAGGAACATTCCAGCACTCCTTTCATTGTGGGTGTCTGTGCAGAGGCGATAAAGAGCATAGAAGCATGCATAGCAATGTACACTTTTCAGCGGAGTAGACATTGCTAATCAGTGCATAACATGGCTGCACATGGTGAACATTGTATGTTCTGAATTAGCTTATTGAAAGGATAAACACTCACCATGCATAACCTAATAACCAACTACAGCTTTTTAGTGCCCATTGCTCCAATCAAAAAATCTAAATCCCCTCTGCATGGAAGAATGTCTTCTACTGATCTAACCTGTTTCAGATTCAAAATACAAGACCTCTTTGTTTTTAGATTCTGTGATTTGAAATGTGACCAGAGTAGAAACCTGTTAGAACAAGCACCTCCTTCTGACAATTCTTCTTGTCAGCATGATTCATTTAAACAGATAATCATTCACTGCAAGACATGAAAATATTTTGTAAAGCTACAAGTACAATTTTAAAAACTGAACTGGAGCCTAAATGAGAGACAGTAGCTCTTCAGTGAAGGGGAAATAATCACACTTATTTGTACAGTGAAATTTACAGTGTGAGAATAAATTATTTATTTTAGTTAAGAATAAGAAGCTTTATCTGATAAACCATTTATTTTGTAGGTTTTCATCTTGCTTCACTGCCCATTTATAGCATCCACGACCTTGTAATTTGTTAGACACATTATAGTACTTTGCCCAAGGATCGGTCAGAATGGTTTATTAAATTGATTATTTGAAAAGGATGGCTCTGGAGCTTGACACTGCCCCACATTTCTCAGCTAAGTGTTCATATCACATTAAAACCATATAAATATCACTGCAAAACTCAAAGCTGCAACAAAAATGGTACAGATATTGCATAACATTCAAATAGCTTCATGAAAAATCTGTAGTCCATAGTGAGGCTTTACTAATTACCTGCTGTTAACAATAATTTGAATGGTAAATGCTTTATTTCACTTCTTTTACAGACTGAACATTGTTGTGAATGGTGTCAGTGCTGTACATCGGCTATTAGACTTGCTTGTTCATTGTCAAATTGCTTCTCCTCACCGTTTTTCTCCTTCAGTGATTCCATTGCTCTTTACGATGACCTTCTCACCTGGCTCTGACATGCTGTGCTTAGCAGCATGCACTACACATCTGCTCTAGTAGCCCACAAGGCTTTAAAAAACTATCAATACCTTCCATCATTCAGATTTTGTTATGAAACGATCGCAACATAACTGTAATCCCTCATTTCATGACAAAAAACAGCATTTCTTCTTCTCTCAGGCTTAAAAACTGAACAATATGAAATGTATTAATTACTATCATTATGCAGAACCACACAGCTCGACCTAAACAGTGACAAAATTACAGTGAAACCTGATTTGTTAAGAATAGTTACAAAGTCTATTATAAAGGAAAAATGAACTAGAACCTTGCATATGGGCTATTCTTCAAATCATTCAGCCTTTGTTTCTGTGATTAAAGCTTAGCGCATTGCAACAATTATAAAACCACTTGTCAGTAAAACTCAGCTTTCAAAATAATCAATGAAGCAGTATGGAATTCTCAGGCTTTTCTCCGAGTTTTAAAAGTTCTGAGTTGAAACAGTATGCAAGCCTTGTGTGCATCTCTATGGGGCTAAAGGGATTAGATGTGAACGGAAGAAGGATCTGGGAAAAATATATATTATTTAAGGTAAGGAAGAATAGGTCATGATTTTTATGAGAGCATACTTGTTTACCTACAAGTACATATACTGTACAGAGGCTCTGAAGAATGCATCCACAAAATCCTCACCTGTAATTCAAGAAGGCAGAAGTTCAACAAAACCAAACCTCATACACACAACACATTCCACAGACCTCCCACTGTCTGAAGTAAACCACAGATGTAAAGGCCACAGACCTCCCACTGACCACAGTAAACCACACATGCCCAGTAGAAGTATTGTTGCACTGGGTTAAATGTGAATCCAGCCAAACTCAAAAGCCCTTAAATCAGACACTGTGATCTGTAAGCTCCATAATATCATAATTTATTTTTACATTTCAGTGTTTTCTTGAGTGAGTTGTCTCTCATTTCTCCCAGGTGCCTGGAAGCACTGTCTTGTTAAGTGACTTGATTAGAGTCATGCAGTAAACAAATGCACACCAACAGAACACAGGACTACAGAATGAAGCTTTGAAACAGGTCACAGCGCTAATCTATGTGCTAACTGCCAAATCCAGTTGGCAATTAACATTCTGCTTAAAACAGACACATACTTCACTCTGTAAGGAGCTAAAGAGTTAGTAACGGTGTCATTCCTGAATGGGGACAAAACAAGAGACCCCTCATGTAGGTTAAAAGGGTTTAAGCATAATTATCACATGGTCATTGCTCACATTGTAATGAATGACATAAGAAAGTCTTCTCTCTCGGATATGCTGTACATTATGTTGGAATAAGTGAATATCTTAGCAGCATAGGGGGGTGCTGCACTTCTGAGTGTGCCATCCTTTGCATGAGACATTAAACTAAGGACCCAACTGCCTGACTTGGTTGTATCTCAGGTGGATGTAAAAGATACCATAGAACCTATCAGAAAGAGTTGGGGAAGTCCCCTAATGCCCTGGCCAAATTTTTTATAGTAGCGTTGATACCACCTCAGGTCTTCTCTAAAAACAGACTGAAAGCATAGTGAGCCTAATCCAGTCACCAAAGAATAAATAAATAAATAAATAAATAAATAAATAAATAAAGCAATAGAAAAATCACTGCAAAATTCTTCCACCACATCATCTGACACTTGAAATCAAGAAAAAAGGTCCCAGCCTGTAGCACGGACAGTAGTTCCACTGATAAAGCTACATGCAAATGCAGCAATCAGGGGTCTGGATAAAGCTAATTAGTCATTTGCCCTCCCCTGTAATTATCAACAGGCCCTTGAATGGTATAGTAGAACAACTCAGAGACTAATTCTACTGTGCAGTTTCAGGCATGAAGTAGAAATTATATGTAGTCTTTCGATACGGTGCACCCATTCACTTCAACTGAAGGATCAGGGTTGTTAGTATGACTATAGGTAAGTACTGTGAAGCTGTCTATGTGCGTATGTGTGTGTGCGTGCGTGCGTGTGTGCGTGTGCGTGTGTGTGTGTGTGTGTGTGTGTGTGTGTGTGTGTGTGTGTGTGTGTGTGTGCTCGCAAATTCATACTCACACATGTTTGCACAGGTTTACCTTCATTATGTTGAAAGTGCAACTTTAAATCACGAACTTCAACATGTTTCCGAATCAAAATGTCGAAACTGGTTTCCTGGAAAATCAGATTAGACCATTTTCGAACTGCAGCACAACAGAGAAAGTTAGGAGACATTTCCGAATGTCTCCAAACATCATTATGCAGAGGAGGCAACCCCCTGCACCACCCATATGGGGGGGCCACACCCCTCACACCCCCTACTACTTTAATATACAAACGCTGAGATCACGCTACAGTAAGGGGAAGGGTGCATTTCCTGATCCCCGCTATAGTGCAATCTGCACCTGGAATGCTGAATTCAAATGAGCGAATATGCCAATGTGCAATCACTCATTTGAATTTGCAGCATTTGCAGTCGACATTCCCAACATCTTGAAGTTGTACTTTTGCACTTTGGTGCATCGTACAACTTACTTTCAACATAATTAAGGTAAACCATTTGCACTTGTGTTTGTGAGTACGCATGATTATCAGTGCATGTATGTGTGTTTGTGTGTGCTTGTGTGCTCGTGTGTTGATGAATATGCATGGGTACCAGTCTTAGTATGCATGTGTGTGTGTGCATGCATTGGTATCAGTGAGTGTGTGTGTTTGTGTGTGTGTGTGTGGGGGGGGGGGGGTATTTGCATGGGTGTGTGTCGTGTGTGTATATGCATAAGTATCAGTTTGTCAGCATATGTGTGACTATGCATGAGTATCAGTGTGTGTGTGTGTGTGTGTGTGTGTGTGTGTGTGTGTGTGTGTGTGTGTGTGTGTGTGTGTGTGTGTGTGTCTGTGAGTGTGTTGAAGGTACCTGTCTAGCCACATTCCATGGGCTAGTAGGAGGAACATTAGCACGGTTATGTCTAACACTGCAGTGTTCTGCTACTGAGTCGTTATTCTGACATGATTTGTCATGTCTGTGAATCGCAGATTATCACAGTCGTGCAGAATCACCCAGTTATCGAAGTCAGATCTAACAGTGCAGTATTCTTCTAGTTAGCCATTACTTTGGGAGGATCTATCGTGTCTGTGAATTGCAGATTATCACAGTCGTGCAGAATCACCCAGTTATCGAAGTCAGATCTAACAATGCAGTATTCTTCTAGTTAGCCATTACTTTGGGAGGATCTATCGTGTCTGTGAATCGCAGATTATCACAGTCGTGCAGAATCACCCAGTTATCGAAGTCAGATCTAACAATGCAGTATTCTTCTAGTTAGCCATTACTTTGGGAGGATCTATCGTGTCTGTGAAGCACAGTTTATCACAGTCATGCTATGCGGCAGTGCAGTCACCCAGTTAGTTCTAGCAGTGAGAATAATTCTGAATCCCAGGGATATTGTTATTCAGTAAACGGGATTCAGGGCTTGCCTACCTGAAGTAAAATTTGCAGACAGCCAGTATTATTTGCACTTTATGGGGTTCTCCTCTTTCCATGGGGAATGCAAGTACTGAACAGGAAACATTTTTGTCTTCACATTGTCTTTTTTACACTTCTTCAAATTCAAAAAAAATACAAACAAATAAAACTTAAACAAGCAGTAAAATAAAGAACATGCAACATAACAGTTTTAGAGAGAAGATTGCTTTGCTGAATGCCAGAAGCCTCAATAATAAAATGGATAATTTTGAAGCTTTCCATTAATCAGAAGGTTTTGAAACCTGTACCATTACTGGAACATAATTTAAAGATCAAAAATACATATAAATTCTATGGTGCACCTCCTTTCATTGCTGCAGATCTGATGGGTAGGTGACACTGAATTAATATTTATGAAAGAAACAAAAAAAAAAACAACAACTCAGGACAAGAAATTTGTGTTAATTAATAATAATTAATATCAATGACATACAATGCAATATTATAGGAATCTTCCAAATGCCATCCATGTCCCCTACAGAGTATGAGGATTTCCTGTTTAAATTCTAGGATGTTAATATGAATTAAAATATGGGTGTTAACTACCCAGGTATTGACTGTGTAAACTACTCAACATCAAATAAATATGCTCAAAAATTATTTGAATAATTTTACTGGGATGGTCCAGCTGGGCCAGAAGTGCCCATTTTCAGTGGAGTCCCGGGGAGAAAAGCTCCACATATAAGACATTTCACATACAATACAGAATTTACATTAATAAAGACATTTAGTACATATTCGTGTCAGCTTATACAATTTGTGAAAAAAAAAACAGTGCATAAGTAATCATTCTCAAATCAAAGATATTATACAAGCAATACAGAGTATATACATGAGAACATTCTATATGAGTAGTTTTCAGCTAGCAAAATTTATATAGGACACTTCATGCAGTGGATGCAAAGCAGATATAGGAATTAATTAGAGACTAGGTACTTAAACTTTTCACATATTTAGGAGTATTAATAGCTGAGCGATAGGCTATATGAGTCCTGTTGCAGGAATTAGCAAAGTCGGTGGATATTGTTGTAGATATAAGTGGTGGTATGAAATTAAGGTAGGCTGCGAGAGTACCTGAATGTTTTGCCTGGTTCAATGGTAGGTCTATAAGGGTTAGGAAGAGAAGGAAGTAGACAGGAGAGATCAATGGTAGGACAATGAGGGTCAGTAGAGGAGGGAAGTGGACAGGATGGAGAGGCGGAGTAAGTAAAAAGACAGGTGGATGTGAAATAAGGATGCCAGAGTAGGAGAGTGGGAGTGAGAATAGTTGTGATGGTTGAAGTTAGGTTATATGGCATGTGGTGGTGTTAGCACATGTGCACAGCCAAGACGAGGAGAGGTATTCAGAGATGTCTTGAAGAGGGTTAATGAGCGGGTGAATCTAAGTATTGGGGGGAGGGAGTTCCAAAGTTTTGTGATGGTAAAGGAGTAAAACATCTGGCCAGCTGAAAGTTTGAAATTTTGTACATTTACGAGCAGTTGGTGGTTGGATCGGAGTGGTCTGTTAGGATGGTATAAAGTAAGTATAGAAGACAGAGCAGGGCACATAGATGGATTATGAATGAGTCTGTGAACTATAGTTAGTTGGATAAAGGTAAAATAGTTGGGGAGTTCAAGCCATTTAAGTTGCGTAATGATAAGCAGTGGTGGGATAAGTAGGAGGCATTAGTTACAAACTTAGCAATTTTGTTGTAGCATGAGTCTAGTTTGGACTTTATAGAGGACTGAATGTTGGTGAGGAGGGGGACACAGTATAAAAGAGAGGGTAATAAAAAAGAAGAGGTAAGAGAAAGTCGGGCTGATGCACAGAGTAGATGTTTGTGTCGGTAGAGAGTGCCAAACTTTTGATGTGTCTTTTTGACATTGGATTGGATGTGCAGGTCGAATGTGAAGTTTTCATCTATGATGACACCTAGGAGTTTTGTGCTAGGTACAATGTCAATGGCTGTACCATTTAGGGACTGAATGGTGACGTTCTCTTTTTGTAGGGGTGTGGACATTTGGGGGGCAAAGATTACTAGTTTGGTTTTATTGAGGTTCAGGGCAAGATGATTATTAGACATCCAAATTTTGGTGGAGGTGAGGGCATTTTGGGTGAGTTGGTGTAGTTCTGAGGAGTTGTTTGCAGTGCAGTGCAGATGACAGTGGAGTCATCTGAGTATTGGATGACTGAGCCTTGAGAGAGTGTGCTGTGTGAAAGTTATTGATAAATATGCTAAACAGAAGTGGGCCTAAAATGGAGCCTTGAGGAACACCAGTGGTGGTGTTTAGGAAAGGGGAGTAAGAGTTCTGCCATTTAGTTGATTGTTGCCTGTTAGTAAGGTAATTAGTAAACTAGTTTAGAGTTTGAGGTGAGGTACCTATGTTAGAGAGTTTTGTTAGAAGGAGAGAGTGGGATATAGTATCAAAAGCTTTAGAAAGATCAAGAAATAGTGAAGATACGATTTTATCAGCATCACAGGCTGGGTTGACAGTGTCCATGAAGGATATGAGGGCAGTGGTTGTTCTATGCCCTGGCCTAAATCCATGTTGAGTGGGGAGAGGATGTGGTTGTGAGTCAGATGGTGAAGATGTTGAGAATGAATACATTTTTCCAGAATCTTAGAGAGGATGATAATATAGCAATGGGGCGAAAGTTGGTGGTGTCTATGTTGGGGCCCCCTTGTGTAGAGGGAGGATATAAGCTTTTTTTCCAGATGATGGGCATATAGGATTCTTGGCTAGATCTGTTGAGAAGTATGCTGATAGGGTAAGCGATTGAGTTGGCTGAGATTTGCAGGTACTTGGCGGGTATAGTATCAGGGGCATTTGTGCATGGTTTGAGTTTTAGAAGCAATTTCTTAATAGTCAAGGTGGGTATAGGGAAGAGGGGGTGTACTGGTGTTAGCTGTGGAGAGGTCTGTGGTGGGCAAATTAGTCTTGGGAAAGGTAGCGGTTAGATTGGCTATAGTATCTATGAAATAGGAGTTGAAGGTTGCAGCAATTTCAATGGGTGTTTTATTTGGGTCTGGGCAAGGATTATTACTAGAGCCTGGGTTTAATAAAGAGTTGAGAGAGCTCCAGAATTTCTTTGGGTTTTGCTTGTGTTGATTTTGTAAAGTAAGGTAATGTTCTTTTTTGTTTTTTAGTACTAGGCGCTTAACCTGGTTTTGGAGTTGTTTGCATTGGGTGAGGTCAGATGGGTTTTTGTTTTTTTTGCCAGATTTTCCATGATTTGTCCCTGTGTTTCATGAGATCTTTAGTGTTGCTTGTTATCCAACTGGCATGGTTGGTCTTTACTCTCTTTTGTCTAAGGGGAGTAAGGTTGTTTAGTATGCTGAGGAAGGTTGAGTTGAAGAACCCAACTGCCTCATCAAGGGGAAGTGATTTTAGTGCATCCCAGTTGATGCTAAGCAACCTTTGCTTAAAGCTAGTTAGACAGAAATGGGATTCATCTCTGGTAATCCTGTACTGATGTTTATTAATTGTTGTAGTACATTCACATTGTATAAAGGCCGGTAAGTGGTCACTTATACTATTGTAGAGTCTACCAGTGGATGTGATCTTATTTGGGTCGGATACTAAAATCCAGTCTAGGATTGAGCCATTAGTATTAATTTTATTAGGCCCGGTTATGGTGTTAACTAGCTGGGTGAACTTATATAGATTGATATTGCAGTTAGAGTGGTGTGGGGATATATCTAGCCAGTTGATATTTACATATCCCAGTATGATAGTCTCATTTTTTTATGTTAGTAGATGCCCAGGCAAGGATTTCCTCAAGAATTGGGATGTTATTGCCTGGGGGAATGGAAATGATTATCACTCAGAGGTTTTTGCAATTATTCATTTTAAGGAAAGAAACTAGAAGTTTGGCTGTGGAGAACTGTGGGATGGGTTTTGTGTATGGGACAATAATGAAGGACATGGGGTATATTAGAGAGATGCCTCCACCTTTTTTTCAGGGTCTGTCACCCCGAAGACAGGCAAAATCGTGGGGGATGGAATTCTGTGTCCTTAATATAGGGTTTTAGCCATGTTTCAATCGCGACAATGATACCGGGTTTGTTGTAGGCTATCCATGCATGGAAGTCAGGTATTTTATTTCTGAAGCTTTGTAGGTTACTTGTAGTGAAGTGTATTGATTTATGGGAGTCGGGGGGTTGCAGAGGAGAGGAGATGGGACCTGGTTGGGATGTATGTCTTCGCATAGTGATAGGTTTGTTACAGGATATGGGAGAATAGTGTATTATAGTTTCCATTTTACTTTGATTGAATAATTTAGAGAGAAAATATTATTGTTGTGGTGATGGTGGGGGAGGATTTTTATTCTGGTACATAATAATATGCTTGTGTTGTAAAGGCTGGCTACAATTTGTGAGATGGAAGTGGTGTCTTCAGACTATATGGGGAGAGAGGATAACGGGCAGAGGGAGGAAGAGGTAGAAGAATGATGTAGAGGTTAGATGTAGTAGGATATTGAAAGACAGTGATAAGGTAAGTAGAGTAGTGACAGTAGAGATAGACATTGTAGTATGGGATGTGGGTGACTAAAGGAGTGAGAATTAGTGTGCAACAGCGAGATGTGGTGGTGGAGAAGAGGTTGTACTGATGGGGTAATGATGAGGTGAGTTACGATGTTGGGTATGTGTGGGTTTGGTTGGAGATGTGGCTAATGGTGTAATGTGAGGGGAAGTGAAGAGGTGCGGCAAGTGGTTAATGAGAGGGGAAATGGAGGGGATAATTGAGTAGTTAATTTTGTTTGTAACAAGTAGTACAACTCTAGCTAGCTTACATATCATAAAGCTCCAGAGCCAGAAAATAAAAAAGATTCTTTTTATTTTCTGGTTCTGGAGCTTATTGTGTATTATAGACTCAGGGTATCATTATTATTTTGAAGTCATTTTGGTTTTGGTACTCCTTAAAGTGTAATTTTCTTGTTTAAATATCATATAGATAAACCTAGGAGCTTTCTGTTTCCTACCCATGGCTATACCCTGTGGAAATAAGAAAGATCATGATACTAACATCTTTAAACTAAGGTTAAATCATAAATAAATCGTTCTTCCTAGACACTATTAATATAAACTATTTAAGCAATAACCAATGACGTGGTGTGGTATATTGAAGTTTTACCCATGGTTGGTGTGGTTTCATCACTATGGCAAAGCCCGAGTGATTAAATAAAGCCAACCATGGGTAAATTTCAATATACCACAACCACGGAGTCGGTTATTGCTATTATACAATGACGTTATTTAAGAAAAAAAATACTTTCTTTTCTTAAATAATGTCTTTGTATAACGGCGCATTACTGTTCTTCCGCCGGTGGTGGTATACTGCTTCCTTGTGTTGATGTATTGCGCATGCGTATGGGACTTGCGTTCCTAGACATACCCAGTACATCAATGCTTTGAAACTGAAGCAATGGAGAAAAGAAAGTCTCAGTTGCTCTGTTTTTTTATTTTTATTTTTTTTTTTATTAAAAAAGGTTTTGGACAATTTATACCAACGGAAAAAAGTCCGAGCCACCGGACCTTTTTCTGTTGGTATATTGTGGGATTTACAATGGGCACGCTGGCCAATCAGAGTGCACGTTTTGGAATATTAATGGGGGGGGTCTTTGTTTAATGTGCAATAAATCACATGTTTATGAAGACAGACAGAGACATGACCCTTAAAGACGCAAATTAATCTGTTCAGGAACAGGATACTGTTAATGATATCCATGAAAATGGACCAGAGTACAAAAAAAATTGTCCAAAGTGAAGTTTTCTAATGAGGAAAAACACACATCTTCTGGGATAGTATGGGGACTTCTGGTTTTGTAAAACTGTGGGCCTTTGCAGCACCCATATAAGACAGTGGTAAAAACTGGAGCACTCACACCAGAAGTAGTGTATGCAGCTACATAGTAACTGCTTCCATTCATAGCAGCACATGCCTTGCAGATGAATATTCTGATGATACAGGAGATGGTACGAGCTTTTGCATGCTCTGCAACAAGGAGACAGCCTTCTAAGTTTTACCAGCTCAGACCAGGAGGTTATTAGCAGGTACTAAATGGACACAGGGAAGATGCAGGCATGTTTAAATTGTATGCACTACATATGAGTCTACACAAAAGTTTACCTATCACAAGGCCTATGGGCATTTGAAAAATTACACCACCACATGCATGATACAATAGGGTTTTCAAGACCACCTTGTCTTGCATTCAGGACAAGGTACTAGCGGTCATGTGTCATGGGGATACAAACTACATGAAGATTTATTACAACTAGCTTAATGTTATACAGTCATGGAAGAGCTCTACAAGATCTCACACCTCCTCTTAACAGTCAGGGTCATTAACTGCACTGACAACAAATTAAAAATATGCCCTGATGAAGATAGCAAGAGATTCTGCAGGGGATTACTCCCTTTATTCATATTTATTTATTTATTTGTTTATTGATTGATTGATTTATTGACATTTGTTTACTGGGAAAGTCCTACTGGATTATTTTATTCATTTTTAGTGGAGGCCTGGAGAGAAAAGCTCAACAAGTAAAAACAGAAAATACATATACACAGGTGAAAAGTGACATAGATTTTACACATTACACATAACAGTTGTAGGTGGATTTGTGACTCTATAGTGCCTGTAAGTGTGTGCATGTGGTATGTGTGTCTGTGTGTGTGTGGTATAAAAAAAGGGCCTGGGAATCTACTTCTATTCCTTACTTCCTTAGTTAACTGTGTGGATGAAAGCGGCCGCTCATGGGGTTAGTATACGAGTCCGATATGATTTAGTTTTAGATGGACCATTCTTTGACAGTGTGTATAACAGTTTTATTCTAAAAGCTTACATCTTTTAGCATACATTTATCACAGAGGACATATCTGAAGGACATGTAGTAGGCAAGTACTGTACCCAAAAGCATATAGACCTATTAAAGCCTAGAACAGGGACATAGAGGTGACTGTAACCTGCATTTATGTTTTGTATGAAACAGTTGTTACCAATGCAGTCCTAGCAAATTACACCAATAAGCCATCCTCAATCACCTATACAGGAAAAATATAACACAGCGTACTACCTGAGCAAGATTTACTTTTGTAGGAGACAATTGCTGTACCATGCAGTCCTGCCTTATGAATTCTAAAAAACATCCTTATTCAGCTGCAGAGGAGGCATATAACAACACATAGACTTAGTTGGAATTTGACTAAGTGTTTAGCCTGCTGAAGTCCAGTTTTAGGTATCAGGACACATCCAGGGGTGATTTACAATACATACCCAAGAACTGATCACAGATTGGTGATGTGTGGAATACTGTACAACTTGATAGCAACTGAGCAATGTGGCTTTCCAATCCTGGATATAGAAGGCCTGCCCAAAGAATTTTAAACAGCTGAGCAGAAACACCGACAGGACAAACCAGATAGCATCAAAGAACTAGAGAAGGACCAGCTGTAATACAGTAGAACTACTGCCCACAGTTGGTACAGTGGTTTTCCTTTCAGCTAATGGTGCTGCTTGCTGTGTCCCATGGACACATATACCTTTCTCATGTCTTTTGTAGGCATAATGTTCACATACCTTGTTTTATATGCATTTGCCAATGCTGTTGGTTGATACTGTTGGGATTTAAATGCTCATCTGACTCAGTAGCTTGCCAGGTTAATCCATTATGGATGAAGTCAGGTAGTACTGGGTTCGAAATAGGTTGTTGGCATAAAATTTTCCTATGATCCTATACTCCCACTTCATGACAAATAGACCACCTCATTGGCCCTATTCAAACACAATCTGGACGACTGGATGGGTAACCATAAATTCACCCCGGGGGTACCACCTGTGTCATTCTTGGACAGGGGCAATTTGTGCTGATTGTTGAAATAAAGGTAGAACTTGGCTAGGTTTTAAGGGCCTAGGGCCATTAGCCTATGATCCTATACGTCCTATGATCATATGATCCAATGATCTGTGGTCAGCCATCACACACATGCAGACAGACATCACCCTTTCCATATCATGCACATGTTCAACGTAGTGCATAATGAACAAGAAACCTTATGCACCATGAAGGGCTCAGTCAGCTTTGCACTGAGACCCATGATTCATCACTGCAGTTGCTTGCTGGATTGAATCACTGCCACACTTATTCCCTGTATCCCTAATCAATACTCTCTGCCTCTGCGCCATAGCTAGGCCCTGTTCTACGAGAAATGATAGGCTATCATGACCACAATCCCCAGATCCTCTCCATTGCAAATATTAGTTATAGAGACCTTACGTCACAGAAGACAAGATATTTAATAATGTTTGTGCTTGAACTACCTTGCGACATGTGCCACTTTAGACATGGTTACCTGCCATTGGAAACTCCCTGTCATTTAATCTATACAGTCTGTGCCATTTAAAGCACCTGTGTTTATTCTAACTGCTACTTTCAATATGTAAAAGTAAGAAGCTGCTCTCTTTATCCTAAACGCCAGATGTAGTTACAGCAGACCTCTTACTGATGGAGATATTTAAGTGTGCTGGTAACAGCTCTTAGCTCCTCATTTGAAGTGAGATGTTCGTCATGGCAAATAAACTGCATGCTGTATATGAGAAGAATCAAACCCGCGAGTGTTAATTCACACAGTCACGTTTTATTTTTAGAGTAACAGCTTAAATGGCATTTCATGCTGCATGGCATCATCTGTTTACCTTGCACCTGCACCTGGGAAAGAAGAAGTCTTTACAAAAAGCAGCTGCAAAATAACTCTATATTAAACTACAGCAATACAGATAAATATGTCACTTGTGTCACTGTAATTAGTGTGTGGAATTTTCTTTCTAGTCAATGTGAAACAAAATCTGTTTGTGGCTAAGATAATAACTGTGTAATAGTTATCCTTCCTCTACAACTACATTTCATCTGCAGCAACTTGCGGTTGTAACAGACAAATATGGACTTGTGATGTGTCTATTAACAGCAGCACTAACTTTATACCTGGTTATGTATTCTTGACAGACTGTCTTTTCTTTGAGACTATGAAGCTAGACTTCTCATTGATGCTATGCTGTAAGTACATTAACGGCCTCTGCTCAAATATCCCATAATGCTGCAGAACAGTAAAACGAAAAAAAAAGATCCCAAAATGCATTGTTAGAATTTGTTGCTTTGCATTTAAATAGCGGTTACATGATATTGGGTATATTTGGGGAGGCTTTGCAAATGATGCATTAGAGTGCTTCCCTTTCCCCAGCCCTTCATCATGAGTGCATTACAGTGACACCAGATATGTAAGAACTTGTTTCGTTAAAGTGAAAGGAATTGAGCCCACTGATAACCCCATCCTTCATTCCCCCAATAAATAGAATACATGACAACAAGATACACTACTTGAAAAGTAGTTAGAAATTACATTTTTAAATACCAACCCTGCAGATTAAAATGAATAAATTGTTTATGCTTGTTTTATTTATTGAAACTTTTTATGTTGACATGGTCGATAAAAGAACAGAATAATTTACGTCACCTCTCTGTTTCTGTCACTCTCTCTCTCTCTCTCTCTCTCTCTCTCTCTTTATTGCTGTGTCTCTCTATTATAGCTAAAACAGCAATACACAAAATGAAGGACTTTCTGGTGTGCCGACTGTGTCCCTACTTTTTATCAAAGCTAAAACCATGCTTGGAAAAAAATGGCCTACCTTTCTAATCGACTGTAATGAAGCAGTGCTGCTCCTTTAGAAAAGATTACAAATGAAAAAGGTGCACTTACACTGATTAGTGAATGCAATGAGACAGCATTAAATAAAACTGGAATGGTAGCAAAACCCCTCAGGAAGTAATACCAAATTGTGCTTTTTAGGTAGTAGGATGATTCTAAGCATGTACAATCTTAGAAACCACCACCATCAAAGAAAATCTGTAAAATTGCAAAATTTAAAACAATGCAGTTTCAATACTTTCAAAGCAACACACTCTGTCACAAATTCTTCATCGAGAAGGAAGCTCCGTCCTACATTCATAATACCCCTAACTTTTAATATATTACCTCTGTGGTCGCGCCCCCCCCCCCACACACACACACACACACACACACACACACATTTTCAAAGGCTATAGCTCAGGAGACTAATTCACATTTTTTAAGATTTTCAATTTATAATCTTAAGTTTTGATATATGAATTTGATGAATTCAGCTAAAGAAATTGCTTTTTTATTTCTGATGTATCCTTTCTCCTGTTTTTTTTTTTTTTTGCAGAGTTAGAGTATTTCTTGATAAGAATGACTTCCTCCATCATGTGATTTAAGTGTCTGCACTGGCAATGTGCAATAACATTTTGCAGTATTAAGATGTATATGGGGTCTTTCATTGCAATTATTATTATTATTAATTATTTTGCTCTTGATCATTCTGTTCTTAGAAATCCTTCTATATTAGCTGATAAGTTTACGGCAGTCTTACAGCCTTAGCAGATTCCAGTATTAGCATGATTTATTACTTTTGCGGGAACTACTTTGAGTTTAATACACAGTTTTAGTAAGCAGTGCACAGTAATTAATTCATAATAATATTAGAGAATAATTTCCTTGTCCAGTGATCGAACAGAAGATAGAACTCCAAATTAGCAGATACCTGATATTTGGGTGGGCTATTCTGATATGAGTCAATAAACCAGGAGTTAGCAATCATTTTTCAGTAGAGTAACAAAAATTATGCTTTTTACTCTTCTAAGATGTTCAAGTGCTGGGCAAACAAACCCAAAATAATTGACAGGCAAACAGCTCCCAAAAGTTTACACAACTAGTACAGTATTATCACAAAGAAGACATCAATATATATAACAGTAAGAATAAAAATGCTTCAGCAATAATACAGTGTGACTTCCAGTTTCTTATTTCTTTGTTATTATGTTGTCAAACTGGTTTGACTTTATTAGCTGTTTAACTGTCCAAAAACAGCAGACATATGTAATGTCGATATAGAAAATGATGATGACACAGAAGATATCTCTTGCATCTCACTTCAGAAAAAGACGTATTTTATTGTCTCCGAGAAGTAGTCTGAAATGTAAAAAAATAATACATAGTTAATTCATTGCTAAATAAAAGCCTGGTGATATTAATCTAAGTTCCACTGATTAAATCAGTAGGGGTAAAATGTTAAATACATGTATATCAGTACCTAAGACCAATCTGACTATTACATTTTTACAGATAAAAATGTATTTTCTCCCAACATCTGTTTGGCGAAGGGCAATAGTTGTAACATAAATAAATACACAATTAACAGTAACACCCGACTGTCCAAATATGCATGAAACCTAAGCACTTTTATTTTATCTTAGGATGCTTTATCACAAGTTTTTGTGCATTCATACCTATTGTCTAATGAGTGGATACCATAGTAATGATGGAGTGTGTTTTTTATCCTGTTAAGTGGAAGGAAGGATTACCACTATATTTTTTCCTTATCTGCTCTGCTCATGCACTTTCAGGCTTCTTTGCTCAAGGATTCTGGAGAAAGCCAAAAATATTTTTGGGGGGGGGTGTAAAGTCAGGGACAGATTTTAAATATTGTTCTTATAAACTTAGTTAACAGAATAACAGATTTTGCATTAAGATGCATTTTCTGTAGGATTTGAAGTCTGAAACTCAAATGGCATTCGTTATTTAGTGACTGCAATCCTCAATGATTTTCAAGAAAAAAAAAACTAATTTTATGTGGACCATACCAAAAATATTTGGCAAAAATCTGAACATTCTGCAAAATTCTGGATGGTTGAGCAGTAGATAGCCTCATGGGTTTTCTCAGGTGCACAAGCATGCACTCATGCATGCTGACAAACACAAAGACACACACACACACACACACACACACACACACACACACACACACACACACACACACACATGCACACACGCACACACGCACACACACACACATGCACAAGTCTGCAGAAACACAGCACATTGACAAAGGATTTTATGAAGCACATTACTGGCGTTTGAACTACTGCACTGTATGGACTAGAGACTGACCATGAAAAAGAGCAGGATATTATCTACCCTGAAAAAGTCAGCTGTCCATGGCTCAGGGCTCCCTCATTCATCAAGCCCCTGAAAGATTTGAGTCTCTTAATTGTGGCAAATAGACTGCAAGCATTGCTTCACTCTGGTACTGCTTTGATAGATACCATCTTCTTGAAACACTAGTGGTCCATATAAAATAATATGTGTAACTACGCAATGTTTAGCAAAAAGGTGAATTAGGGTGAGTTAGCAACAAAATAAAGAAACACAGACTAATGGGGCCTGAGGAAAAAAAAATAAAGAATGAGTGGATAGTTTGTACACAAGTTTTTGTAATAACAAACATGGGAATATAGCTGGTCCTTGGTATAGCATATGACCTAAAGTTTATGTTGACATTCTGACACTCCTCTCTTCATGTAATAGATTAAATGCTGCAATGCAGTCAATGCAGCCCCCCCCCCAATATTCCTAATTTATGTAGTTCATGGTTTAATCAAAAGCTTTGCAACTTTATCTTAGGCACATGTCCAGAGAAACTTCCTTTAGCCTTTGGTGACATCACTGTAGGGTTTGCACTGAAATATTACATGATCTTAATGGACAAGCTACAGACA
Source organism: Protopterus annectens (assembly GCF_019279795.1). Taxonomy (NCBI): domain Eukaryota; kingdom Metazoa; phylum Chordata; order Ceratodontiformes; family Protopteridae; genus Protopterus; species Protopterus annectens. Next base: position 329,579,677 of record NC_056746.1, read on the forward strand.
CACATACATGGTCCATTAAAGTATATGGATGCATTCTCACTCTCATCCCTAAGATGATGTAATTTAGGAAGTAGTTCCTGGAAAGTTTTAGTAATGTCAGTGTAAAACAGTATTTTGCAAATAATTGCATAAAAAACAGGCCACATAGGTTCATAGGTTCATACTAGGCTATCTGCCCTAGGGCATTTATAAGCCTAGCACGAGTGTGTGTGGCTTTCGCCACCCCTTGGAATGAGAATACTATGCCCATTTAGGGTTTAGTTTACTGTGCCTCTGTCTAGTAGTGACACAGAAGTGACCCCCGGGGTAAAGCTACGATCTCCCATCCACTCGTCAAGATTTATCTTGAAGAGAGTCAGTGAGGGGCTCTGCCTAACATGGACTGGGATTCTGTTCCAGAGTGTAGGGAGCCTCTGGGTTATGAATCTGTCCCTCCAGCACGTCCTATTTATTTCTGTGTTGAGGTTCAAATCTCTCGCTCTCGTGGCTCTGGTGGATTTGGATTTTCTGAGGTGGAGCATGTCCATTAATTCCGGATTGGACATGGCCTTGTAGATCAGACATAGATCGCCTCTGAGTAGGCGGTATGCGACTGAATAGAGCTGGAGTTTCTTCAGCCGAGCAGCATATGACATATGTTTGAGACCCTTGATCCTCTTGGTGAGGTACCTTTGGGGTCTTTCTAACTGCTGCAGGTGTCGGGTAAGGTACATCCCAAATGGGGCATTGTACTCAATTATGGGCCTGATAAGGGAAGAGTACAGGGGCACAATGACCTCTCTTGATCTAGATGTGAATCCTTTCATGATAAGGTGGGTAATATAGAAGGTCTTCCTATCCACCTTGGCAACGTGAGTGTCAAATGAGAGGTTACTGTCAACTTGGATCCCTAGGTCCCTGATTACTTCTTCTGTACTTAATGGATTACCACCTATGTGGTAATTTGTGGATACTTTGTTTTTCCCAAAGGGTATGACTATACATTTTTTGGTGTTCAGTTTAAGGTCATGGCTCTGGCACCAGTTATCCATTTCTATGAGGCCTTTCTGAAGGATGCTTGTGTCTGCTGGAGTATCAATTATGGCACCCAGTTTGCAGTCATCTGCGAACTTTGTTAGCCACAATCCTCCTATGTTTGCTTGCACCTCGGAAAAATAAATGCCGAACAAGAGGGGTCCCAGGACCGAGCCCTGTGGGACACCACTTGTGACTGGCTTAGAGTCTGACATGGCTCCAGCAATTCTTACCTTGTGGGTTCTGTCCTTGAGCCAGTTTGCAACCCATCTTATGACATATGGGTTTACGTTTAAGCTGGTGAGCTTGTCTATGATGCCCGAGTGGGGTATTGTGTCGAAGGCTTTTGCAAGATCAAGGAAGGCTGTGTGAACTGCCTTACCCTCATCAATGGCCTTAGTGACTGTTTCAAAAAAGTCAACCAGGTTCAAAAGGCAGGATCTGCCCTTGACAAAGCCAAATTGGGTAGGATCCAGGATGTCTGTAGGTCCCCAATGTCTTTGTTTATGAGTTCCATAATGATCCTCTCCATAGCTTTGCAGGCCAGGCTCATCAAGCTTATGGGGCAGTAATTTCCAGGGTCCGTAGAAGCACCTCCTTTGTGGAGTGGGACCACTGTTGCTGTATGCCATTCTTTGGGTACGTATCCTGTAGTAAGGCTAAGATTAAACAGCAGCCTTATGTGCGGGTTTAGTTCCTCTTGGAGTTCATGTAGCGCGCAACCCGGGATACCGTCTGGTCCCATTGATGCTGTGTTTTTAGCTTTGGAGAGGGCGGCTCTCACCTGGGCATCTGAGATGTCAGGGAGGCTACACTCTGCTGGGATAGATATTTCTCCTTTTGGGGTTGGGGGGAGAAATTTGCACTGAACCTGTCTGCCAGTATGTTGGCAATGTCTGTGGGTTCAGTGTATTTTTTGTCATTTTGGATAACTCTGAGCATATCTGGGAGTTTCCACCCAGGTTTCTAACATAACTAAAGAAGGCCTTGTGATTGTCTTTAGTGTCTTTTGTGATTTTTCTCTCGAAGTTGGCCTTGGATGATTTTATGAGTGATCGTAGTTTTTTGCTGGCACTGATCAGAGATGCCTTCCCTTTTGGGGATTTTGCTCTGTCATGTAGTAGCTTCCTCCTCCTGTTGTAAAGCTTGTTTATGGTTGGGGTCCACCAGACAGGACACCTGCCTTTGGGGGAATGGGTCTTGGTTTTATTTGGGATTGCATGATCCATGCATTCTTGAAGGTGTCTATAGAAAGCGTTTATAAAGGATTCATCGGTGTGGGCTGTGGTTTTCACTGACCCAGGGGCCTTGAAGGATACCACTTCAATCTTAAGAAATTTAGTTATAGTAGATGGTCATGAATCATTGCTCTATTAGCACTGCATGCAGTGCTGTAAAAGGTAAGTAAAAAGTACCAAAACATTTTATGTTTATGATATAATCCTTAGTATTGGAGACATGATAGAGCACATAGAAAATGCATAATCAACAAAAAAAGAATCTTATTTTTCATTTCATTAAAGAACAGATGAGTAATGGCCTGGAGTACTACAATCCATTTCTAGAGAACCTGATTCCATTAAGGAAGAGTCTAAGATCCCTGAACCCCTTAAATCTACATCAGCCATCCCACAGCATGCTTGTACAAAGCATAAGGAATACCAGTGCCATAATATGCTATTTGGACACATAAACCTTCATTTATTTTTCCGAGAGTTGAGATTCACACTCTCTTTTCTCTCAGGGGGACATTCAGACATCCCTTTCCTACTCCAGCCTCCATTCATCAAAAGTATGTAAAATGCCTTTAATTATAAAGGGGCAGCTGGGGATGTGGGAGTCACAGATTCATTTGCTCCTGAAATATGTATGTTCAAGTGGATAAAACATCAAAATAAACTTGCATGCAAGCCATCTAAAGCCATTGCTGCAGAGTAGAGGTATAAAGCCCTAATTACAGCCCAGGCACCTTGGATTTGATTACTGGTTTGGGCATCTAAGGCATTGACCAGGATGAATAGGTATGGAATTTGTCTAGACATTCCCTGTGAGGAGAGGTGGTCCATAGAAGGGAATTCTCATGGATGTAACAGGTAAATGCAGGGGAGGGAGGGGGCGTGTCACAAATAGAAAAATTCCCCAGAGGACGCAGTCAACAGAATGCTCCCCCCCCCACCAGCCACCCACAAGGACAGCTTCCTCACTGGCACTAGCCTTATGACATAGATAGTGTTGGGGTAAAATGAGAATAGAGACTGGCAGTCTCCTCTCACTCAGCCTATCATGTTAGGAGTCTTAATAAATAACACACAAGCAGAGGATGCAGTGTAAACTCCATAAGATCTATATGGTCAATCTCCATAATTTTTATGTACATAGTATGCTAATCATGCGGGCTAGCTCATTAGCATTTAAAGGTATGCACTCTATATCTAACATTGACCTTTCAGGAATTATAAAATACGTAAGTATATCTATGCAGTATATTATGCTGTATGTTTTGTTATGCTGATTACAGTCGATTAACTTTAACATGGCACTCAGCATATCATGAGCTAGTTAAATTAAAATTAACTTTTCCATATATTTAAGAATATTTTCATAATGCTCTTTTCAGCTGTTAGAATCATAGTCAACTTCAGAACAGTATATATATTTGTCTGGTGTCTTAAATGGTAAGCGGTACATGCAGAACATAACACATCTGCTTACAGACATCTGGTCTTGCTTTTCAGACAATTCTTGTTGTACTATAGTTTCACTAGGGTCACAGCTTCAGGAGCCTATCTTTGCATTCATCTCCACATTACGCTATGTCAGGAGGCTTAATACATAACACACAGATAAGAGATGTAAACTCCATGCGACCTACAATAAAAACTGAATTGTCTGCAGCTTTTGTGTACCCCATGCTAATCATTGTAACTAGTGCATTACCATTTAACACAGCCTAATACCCAGAGTTTACCACATGCATACACATCTATACTCACACACAGATGCATGCACACACACACACACACACTCACACACTCACACACAGACATGTACACACACATATATTCACACACAGATGAACCCACAAACACACAAAAAACACACACACACACACAAATATTGACATACAGATGTACACACATGCACACTCAGACACACAGACACACACACACACACACACACACACACACACACACACACACACACACACACACACACACACACACACACTCACACACTCACACACAGACATGTACACACACATATATTCACACACAGATGAACCCACAAACACACATAAAACACACATACACACACACACACACAAATATTGACATACAGATGTACATACACACGCACACACACACACACACATATACTCACACACAGACATGCACAACACACACACTCACACACAGATGTGCACACAAAGACACACACACACCATCATCGAATGGTTGCCTCACCCAATCCATCCTGTCCTGCAGTGACTGGTGCTCCCATTATCAATTCACCTTAAAAGTCACTAGTGCTTTGCTCATAGCCAAGGAAGTGGTACTAGTAACATTCCTTAGTTTAACAACCAGCAAAGCCCCTCAACTCACTTGCACCCCTGCAGTAATATAATTATCCTTCCTTACTGTTCCTATCAGTAAACAAGACTTATTCCCATGTAGCTGGTAAATGTCCACAGTCTCATCTTTCCTAATCCCATAAGTAATTAGTGTTCCCAGTCTGTCAAGAGCTGAAATACTGCGCTTATCCATTGCTCATGCCTACCCATTTCTTAACCTATGAGCAACCTTTGCTGACCACCCATTTTACCAAGGCTATCAGTGTTCAGCAGGTATTTTAACATTTGGGCCCTACAAGAATTTGCCAGTGGTGTGGTGGGCTCGCCCTCCCCTCCCCCAAGACTAATGGATTACTGATCTGTCTCTCAAGGATCCCATTCTTATTCTGCCTACTCAGTATACCAGTGGCCTTTTATAGGCCCACACTTAAAATGTAAGCTTCATGCCTGGCTCCATGGAGCAGACAGACTACCTCATAACTGCCCAGATTTTTGCTGAATATTCAGATTTTTCCTTATATTTTTAGTTGTTCCACATAAAATACTGTTTTTTTTTCTGCCAAATCATTGAGGAATGAAGTAATTAAATAATGATAGACATTTGACTTTGAGACTTTATATCCTTCAGAAAATGCATGCTAATGCAACATTTGTTCTTCTATCAACTTTCTAAGCTTATAAAAGCAATATTTAAAATTCTCCTTATTCTGGGGACTTTGCCAGCCATTATGTTTTGCACTGTCCTAACTACTTTTGTGTTGACATTGAAACATATGCCTTAATGCAGTCCAGCTGATCCTGGTTCAGTTGGTGGCCCCAGCACTGGCGGACTAAGACAAACAGGAAGAGAGATGAAGGGGTGTGCCACACTTGCCTTTACAGAGGCTGAGAAGGGTAGCAGGCACTTGGGGAGCACACATGAAAATGGCACAGCCCAGCAAAACACTTTCTGTGCTTCGGGGGAAAGGATGGGACTGCTTCCTGCCAACGTTCCTTGCGGAAGTGAGGGGTAACCAGTGCAGATAGGTCATTGCACATCTCCCCTTTGGCACTACAAGATGGGGATCCATGATGAATGTAGAGTTAATAAAAAAAAAAAAAAACACCTCTAATGTGTGTCTGAATTAAATGATGTCCTCCATCACATGGGTAATAGTGAACGAATGGGATGACTAGCTAGGTTGATGTGTGTCTAAATGATGTACTCCATCATACGATAATAGTGAATGAATGGGATGACTGGCTAGGTTGACATGTGTCTAAATGATGTCCTCCATCACACAGGTAATAGTGAATGAATGGGATGACTGGCTAGGTTGACAGGTAACAGAGGCAAAGAGTGTGAAAAAATACAAGCCTCATGATCTCCCTTAGTAGACCCTCAGAATGTACTATCCAAAAGCTAATGAGGTAAATCACAGCTCAGTTTAAGGAATGTATTTGCTTAGTCTTTCACCAGATGTCCATTCTTGCACACCATGCTTAAGTCTCACCGCTTCATTTCCTTCCCTCTGCTGCAACTCACCAAGCTTTATACTATCGGCATTGTAGGACCCATCCTCTATAATTCTGACCTGATTTGTTTGTGAATCCTGGCAACAGTCAGACAGACAGAGAATCATGCAGGTAATGTACCAGAAACTGTATGATAAAACACTAAAAGAACTTATTGTGAATACTCTTCAGTTAATGAAAGAGTGTGGGAAAAAGCATAGATTTTAGATACCTCAAAGGGAGCAACAGAGTCAAGGAGAGCACCATACTTATTAAAACTTGTAGTGTGGCAGGAAAAGGATGGTCACGGTGGTACAGCAGTTAGTGTTGTTGCCTCACAGCAAAGAGGTTCTCCGGTTTGATCCTTGGCTGGGGTGCCTTTTGTGTGGAGTCTACATGTCCTCTCTTGTGGCTGCTTGGGTTTCCTCTGGGTGCTCTGGTTTCCTCCCACATCCCAAAGACATGTTGTAGGTAGATTGGGCAGTCTAAATTGGCCCTAGGCCTGAGTGCATGCGTGTGTGTGCCTTCTGTGGAAGGCTGGGTGCTGGGCTGGCAAATTGACATCGTAAAAGTCTACTGCCAATCATGAGAGGACAGGTGATCCACTGTGGTGACCCCTAACTGGGAAAAGCCGAAAGAAGAACAAGAAGTGTGCCAGGAAAAGAACATGTTCTGAAGACAGAATAGATTGCTAATAAGAAGTATTAGAAAGTGCATTTTAAACAAAGTATGATTCATTCACATGTTATTGTAGAGTTGGGGTGGGAAGAATTAAGTTATATATCTACAAAGATTTGGAGTATATACTCTAGATCGAGGGACTGTTAGATTATGTCATTTAGATAGACCTTTCTCATTCAAATCTGTGTTTGAGTGTTACTGAGTTTATGTAGTGACTTAAAAAGAGATGCAAAGTGATCTGTGCCATCTGACCAAGTGACAAGCTTATATACCAATAAGATTTTTTCTCAGTACAAGAGTTCTTTACTGTAATATATAATATGGCATTATTTCGTATTACCCAGTGTAAGGGTCCTACAGATGCATTCATAAAGTGGGTCTATATTGTAAGAACAAAGTTTTAAATATTCGAACACCATATGGGGGACAACAAATGGTTGAATATTTAAAATCTCGCAAGTGTGAATGGAGATTGCCGCAGGAAATTCTTTCCTTTACTTCAATGTAGTGCGATCTCAGAGCTGGTATATTTAAGTAGCAGGGGGTGCCTCCCTACTCAGAGCGATCAGCTAGGTTTTTCTTTAATTTTTATATTTTTTATTTTGGTTTCGATGTTTTACAACTTCACTCATATGGTGTCGCCCATATGGTGTTCGAAGTTGTAAAACTTCGTTCTTATAATATAGACCCCATAAAGTTATATTTATAGAGCTGTATTGTGCCTTTTTTGCAGTATTTCATACAGAAATGCAACTCATAGTTGTAAGTACTCAATTAAACACAGTAGTGGTATAGACTTTGTAATTACACCCCTTAAATTAGACTAACATGCTTTTGTGCATATATTTGACTTGTTTACTATGCCTATACATTTGACACAATCACAGTATACCAGTGGCCTTTTATAGGCCCACACTTAAAATGTAAGCTTCATGCCTGGCTCCATGGAGCAGACAGACTACCTCATAACTGCCCAGATTTTTGCTGAATATTCAGATTTTTCCTTATATTTTTAGTTGTTCCACATAAAATACTGTTTTTTTTTCTGCCAAATCATTGAGGAATGAAGTAATTAAATAATGATAGACATTTGACTTTGAGACTTTATATCCTTCAGAAAATGCATGCTAATGCAACATTTGTTCTTCTATCAACTTTCTAAGCTTATAAAAGCAATATTTAAAATTCTCCTTATTCTGGGGACTTTGCCAGCCATTATGTTTTGCACTGTCCTAACTACTTTTGTGTTGACATTGAAACATATGCCTTAATGCAGTCCAGCTGATCCTGGTTCAGTTGGTGGCCCCAGCACTGGCGGACTAAGACAAACAGGAAGAGATGAAGGGTGTGCCACACTTGCCTTTACAGAGGCTGAGAAGGGTAGCAGGCACTTGGGGAGCACACATGAAAATGGCACAGCCCAGCAAAACACTTTCTGTGCTTCGGGAAAGGATGGGACTGCTTCCTGCCAACGTTCCTTGCGGAAGTGAGGGGTAACCAGTGCAGATAGGTCATTGCACATCTCCCCTTTGGCACTACAAGATGGGGATCCATGATGAATGTAGAGTTAATAAAAAAAAAAAAAAACACCTCTAATGTGTGTGTGAATTAAATGATGTCCTCCATCACATGGGTAATAGTGAACGAATGGGATGACTAGCTAGGTTGATGTGTGTCTAAATGATGTACTCCATCATACGATAATAGTGAATGAATGGGATGACTGGCTAGGTTGACATGTGTCTAAATGATGTCCTCCATCACACAGGTAATAGTGAATGAATGGGATTACTGGCTAGGTTGACAGGTAACAGAGGCAAAGAGTGTGAAAAAATACAAGCCTCATGATCTCCCTTAGTAGACCCTCAGAATGTACTATCCAAAAGCTAATGAGGTAAATCACAGCTCAGTTTAAGGAATGTATTTGCTTAGTCTTTCACCAGATGTCCATTCTTGCACACCATGCTTAAGTCTCACCGCTTCATTTCCTTCCCTCTGCTGCAACTCACCAAGCTTTATACTATCGGCATTGTAGGACCCATCCTCTATAATTCTGACCTGATTTGTTTGTGAATCCTGGCAACAGTCAGACAGACAGAGAATCATGCAGGTAATGTACCAGAAACTGTATGATAAAACACTAAAATAACTTATTGTGAATACTCTTCAGTTAATGAAAGAGTGTGGGAAAAAGCATAGATTTTAGATACCTCAAAGGCAGCAACAGAGTCAAGGAGAGCACCATACTTATTAAAACTTGTAGTGTGGCAGGAAAAGGATGGTCACGGTGGTACAGCAGTTAGTGTTGTTGCCTCACAGCAAGAGGTTCTCCGGTTTGATACTTGGCTGGGGTGCCTTTTGTGTGGAGTCTACACGTCCTCTCTTGTGGCTGCTTGGGTTTCCTCTGGGTGCTCTGGTTTCCTCCCACATCCCAAAGACATGTTGTAGGTGGATTGGGCACTCTAAATTGGCCCTAGGCCTGAGTGCATGCGTGTGTGTGCCTTCTGTGGAAGGCTGGGTGCTGGGCTGGCAAACTTGACATCGTAAAAGTCTACTGCCAATCATGAGAGAACAGGTGATCCACTGTGGTGACCCCTAACTGGGAAAAGCCGAAAGAAGAACAAGAAGAATGCCAGGAAAAGAACATGTTCTGAAGACAGAATAGATTGCTAAGAAGAAGTATTAGAAAGTGCATTTTAAACAAAGTATGATTCATTCACATGTTATTGTAGAGTTGGGGTGGGAAGAATTAAGTTATATATCTACAAAGATTTGGAGTATATATTCTAGATCGAGGGACTGTTAGATTATGTCATTTAGATAGACCTTTCTCATTCAAATCTGTGTTTGAGTGTTACTGAGTTTATGTAGTGACTTAAAAACAGATGCAAAGTCTATGAAGTGATCTGTGCCATCTGAAAAAGTGACAAGCTTATATACCAATAAGATTTTTTCTCAGTACAAGAGTTCTTTACTGTAATATATAATATGGCATTATTTCGTATTACCCAGTGTAAGGGTCCTACAGATGCATTCATAAAGTTGGTCTATATTATAAGAACAAAGTTTTAAATATTCGAACACCATATGGGGGACAACAAATGGTCGAATATTTAAAATCTCGCAAGTGTGAATGGAGATTGCCGCAGGAAATTCTTTCCTTTACTTCAATGTAGTGTGATCTCAGAGCTGGTATATTTAAGTAGCAGGGGGTGCCTCCCTACTCAGAGCGA
>NC_056746.1:329597169-329627169 GCF_019279795.1 Protopterus annectens
AACACTCTTACAACCATGCTTCATTTATTTCAAAATAAACTTTTCTCCATCACTATAAAGTTACATAAACCTCATCAAAACAAATCGATGACAAAAGAACTTAAGACTGTTTTAAGGACAGGAATAAAGCCTGGACCCTTTGGAAGCATCCTCCCAGCACCAAAACGTGTGACTTTTTTGAAACCTATGTAAGAAAGGCCATCTGTAGACAAAATGAATCCTTCATTCAGATGCCACAGATTGAAGTAAGTGAATACCCAAATAAATTCTGGGGAGAGAGTGAACCAAAAAAAAAAACTTAGTGCCAGCAGTCAACAGTATTCACTGTGTTAACAACCCTCAAATGACTGAAGGCTTCCTAATGAATTCATCATCTTCCTCTATTCCCCCCCATGTAAGTCATCATATCACACCAAAGAACATCACCCCCTGGATACAACCCCCCATTCTACTTTAAACAAATTAATACTACAGAAAAGAAACTGTACTAGAAAAAGATTACAACTGATACTCCAAATATGTTTTGAAAATCTCCATCCATGGTGTATAAAATTCTTTGAAGACTATGATGTCACACTGCTTGGGCACACTTAAATTGTTTCACCCTGCCATAATTCCATGCTTTTAATCTAGAAAAATGCAATCACAAAATACTGGCTAAAACAGCCAAACCCAACTCAGAGTCCAACTATAGGCAATTTCAATCTTCCATAGACTACAAAATTATAAAAAATAGTGCATAACAAACTTGCAGGATGCATTAAGGTCATTTCTAGCTAGATACCCAGAATGGAGTCTGGAAAAGCTACAGTACCATCACAGTACTTTGGACACTGGTGGACAATGCTCTACACACATTATCAAAGATTACCTAACTGCAGTAATATTAATAGATGTCACACAACAAATCTGATATGGTCGGCAACTTCTTTCTGACACATTTGTGGCGTGTGTACTTAGACCTGAAACCAGTGGACTACCTTTGAATTGTCCTTTGTACTAAAAAATTGGCTCATCTTTTTCCAGGTCAGCAACACTTATGAAAGGAACACCCCGAGGGACAGTTCTTTCTCCTCTATGAAAAGAATATAACAAGGTACAGTTATTTTACCTCTTTTTTTGTCTATTAAAGAAATTCCTCTCTGCCACTCCCTGTATCGCTCCTTAATGACCTATGCAGATGCCACGGCAAATTGCAAGTCAGGCCCTTCCCATAGCAACATATCAACACAGTCACAGAAAGATCTTTCTATGATCTGATTAGCTAAAAACTATAGCTACTACTTAACAAAACAAAAATAAATGAATAAATCAGTGCTTTTTGGAGTAAATTAAAAATTAGCCAGAATGCCCATAGTCTGCATGCACTAGACAACACTCACCAAAAACCTAGAAGCAACAACACTCTTCAAAAATAAATGTGGGCTCTTGCTTTAGTGTTTTTTAGTGTTTTAAATGTGAAGCTGAAATTTCAGAATGTCCTTGCTAAATGTTCAAAAACTGCTATTCTGAAAAATGAAAAATCTAGCAGTTTCTGTTTAGAGCAAGAAGCTGTAGAGAAATAAGTGTGTAGACCCCAATTGGAACATGGACTCTTACAATTGTTGCTTTGTTGCTAGATCCAGAAAGAGCCTGATCTATCTTCAAGCAGCCTGAAACAAAATAAGTAGAGTCACTGTGTCCTCTTTCCCCAAGAGAGCATCACTCCTCAGTACTTAAAATGCTAATGTTTTCCACTCCAATAGAGGACTGACGTCCTAGTGGGCTTCCTTTTGTTCACACCAGTAAGTCTAAACTCATTCTCACACTTAGCAGAAGAACTGTCACAATAAAAAAACACAGCCTCCATTCCCATCGAAATAATGCCCCTTCACTGCAAACACCTTTCACAAAACTGGTTAGCAGAGCATATAGTTTCTCTGCACAAGGACCAAAGCAACAGGAATCACTCACTCCTTATCTTCAGAATTCCATGCAAAATTAAAAGTGCATCTTCTTACTGGATTACAATGCAAATGTCTCAAATAAAATAGCATTTACAAAAGGTAATAACCATTGTAACCTTTGCATCACAGCTTATGAAAATTACTAAAGGGGTCACTTCTTAGTCCTTTGGTTTGAATTACTGTCTATCAATGGAACAAATCTCGACTTATTTTGCAAGCTTACTAATGCCTCTGTCATGCACCACCTTCAGTGTTATCACAACAGACAGCAGTAGAATGCATACAGTGATCTGTTACTAAATCTCTAGACCTGTACAGCTTTACCAAACTACTTTATTCTGAGCTAAAGTGGTAAAAGTATTAATTAAGTATCCTGCTCTATATGTTTATCTTCCACAGAAACTGTATATTGGGCCTGATTCTAAAATACTTGGTCTCAGTATAAGAGACCACTTACACTGACAGCAGCCTCAGAGCAGTTCTTTTGGAATCTGGCCCCCAGAGTAAGCCTCTTTATACACATGCCTTGCACAGACGTAAGACACTTACAGTGAGTGCAACTCTTCTGGAATCTGGCCCATTGTGTTTTCCTGAATTTTGTACCATTTTTTGCATTATTTGTCTCTGCCTGCTGCATTGTTTTCTTCTGTCTTTAATGCCTGCCCTTGGATGAGTCTAAAATAGGATCAGTGCTCTTCACTGACATAGCTTTCAAACTTCTAGTTCCAAAATGTGAAACAGAGGAGTAAAATGTGCAGCAGTTACTAGCAAATTTAACAAGGAAGCTCACAGCATGCCTAATAACTGTTAGCTAATAGGCAAATCTTACATTTATATCCTACTGAATAATGAACATTCTCCAACAGACCGTTAATGTACACATACCACTAAGTAAAAAATAAGTTAGCTGCTTCACAACAAAAAAGCAATCGTGCATGCACAATCTTTTTTACACTTGCTAAATATTGCATTACTATTTACTAAGCATAAAAATAAAAGTTATATATATATATATATATATATATATATATATATATATATGGGTATATTATACTACATCTAAGAAACTTCCCATCTAATGACAAAACATCTAAAAATTTCATCTAAAATATATTTAATCTGCAACCTATTTAGCCAAATCACACTGCATTGTATCTAGGGGTCCGCATGGAGAGACAATAAAACCAGCAAGCAAAGGAGAGTAGTAATGGTGGAAATGAATTCATCTTCCATGCCTTGGTGAGTACCTTCATGAGGTGGACCCTGTTTTTTTTTTGTTTAAGTCTCACCAAGGTAACAACACTGATATATACAGACTGCATTTTATATGGCATGTATCATGGACAGAAGTAAGTTAAAAAATAAAAAAGACAGCTGGATGCACAAGTCCCAGGATAAAGTCCCCAATCCTGGATGGTGCATTGGTGCCAGGACTGGAAAAAATGACAGTGTAGAATCTTCAGTTAGGCCAGGCTCAGGGGGAGGATGGCCACCCTGTTGTAGAAGGAAGTAGTATTCCACAAAAAACACAAAAACTGGAAGACCAAAAAAGAGCCATAAAAATGATAGAGTAGACCATTGAGGATAAGAAATTATGTATTGTTTCTGTTATGCAAGAAGTCCAGAATTTCCAGACAGAAGATATACAAAAAAGTTAAGAAACAAATTAGAGGAAGGAAAAACTTGCACAAGAAAAACTGTTAAAAGCTTCAAAATGCAAATGTGTTTTCATTAATTCAACAGATTCGTGAAAAACATTATATAAACCAAGGAACCTTGGGCCATTTGGAAATAGAAGCAACTGAGGAAGTGTGAAAATATACAGAACAAAATCTAGAGATTTTTGAAATAATACAATATACGTGTAAACAAAATTAAAGTCTCAGATATACCAGAATGATGTCTAAATTCTGATAAAATTATAGACTATAATGATTGGCTAGGTAGCAGGTATTATTTCAGGGAACCATTGTGTGTCTGCCTGGAACCCAATGGATAACAGAGACTTCTGGTTTGAGAAGGATGGCCTGCACCTCTTTACTTATGGCTTTTGTTTTCGAACTAAAAATCTTTCTTTCCTCATACCAAATAAGTACATCCACTTAGGAACTTCAGGTCTGGATGATATCAAAGATTCTTTGCTTAATGCTAGAAGTTTAAACAACAAAATATCTGAACCTCAGGCCTTCCTTACCATTGAGACCTTCCACAATTGTGAATTTATTGAAACTTCCTTCCAGAGTAGCCATAGCATTCCCTGACTGCTTGTCTGCCTAGGTACTGTGAGCTACCATACATTCAGACCCAGATTAGAGCTGGGGGATGCATCTCCACATTTATTAGCACCCTCATCATATCACACCAGATCTTGCATGATACCAGCCTGGAACTTGTTGAGGTTCTAGTGTCTCTCCATAAATCTAACTACCACATTGTTGCCCAGTTCTTGTCCACTTTCATACCTCCTTTGAAACATGCTGATTATATAAGTCAGTTCAAAAATGTCTCTGTTAAGCCAAATAGACTAATACTAGATGGTTAAGTATTCATCCATTAGCCATCAAACATGTACAACTGGCAACAAATATACCCAGAGATTCCTCAGTTTTTGTTAAAACCAATTCACCAAATCAAATTGCTCCTTTCCCCACCAGGAAGATAACCTTCTCAGTCTTCTGCTGACCAACTACTCCCCTTCCTGTGCCACCCCAAAAGTCACTACCTCGCTGGTCAAACCTGTCTACCTAGTAGTGATGTTACCTTTTAAACAAGTCTCTACATCCAAAAAGTCCTGTAGTATTTCTGGACTGTATTTTCAGATTTCTCCAAAAACAGGGCCATCCTGCTTACCCATACCATTCACTATTGCCATGTTTTTCTCAACAACTCAACTCTAGATGCTATCAATGTTATTACATACATTTCAGAATTCTACTCTATTATGGATAAATATATTGCAAAGGATGTTCCAATCTGCCATAAACACCTATATGAGCCTATATGACCAAATTTCCACATCAAGAAATGCTACAAAAAAGAGAAGAAGCTCCTAGCTTTTAATAAAAAGTTTCACTTCCTTGGTATACAAGGTTCAAAAATTGGTAAATAAGACTCTTAAAAGTACCATCATGGAGAGTTAAGTTAGATGTGAACTCAAATTAGACACAAATGTTAAAGATGACTAAAAGGCCTTCTTTAATTACATCAGCAAACATAGATGCAATGCCCAGAATGCAACAAACTTATGTTTTATGGTGCATCCCTCTCTGACCCCAAAACTACTGCTTATGTGCTTACAAATAATGGCATACCCCCCACATGCCCCACTATCTTCCCATTTCTTCTCTCCTGAAATCACCTTGGATCAGGACTTATCAGTTGCCTCCAAAACTAAAAACACTAATTCCATTCCAACTAGACTTTATTGAACTTTAGTAAACACAAAATAAAAAAAGATTAGTGCTTTTGTTCACTTCTTAAGAACTTCATCAGATCTGATGAAGTTCATAAGAAGTGAATGAAAGCGCTAATTATTTATTTACATTTGTTGACCGGGAATGTTCGACTGGATGCAGGTCCATTTTCAACGGAGGCCCGGGGAGAAAAGCTCCACAAATTAAAATATTACAGACATAGTTACAAATGAAGAATCCTAGCAATTAAAATATTGCAAACATAGTTACAGATGAAGAACATAGTACATTCAGTAGATAACTAGCATCTGTTCTATCCACGAAGTCATAGCAGATATTAACAATTGTTACAATAAGAAGTTACTGCCATATAATAAGTAGATAGGCATGGAAGTATCAGAGCTTGCTGTAATCAAAGGTAGTTTGTGGGGTGGAAGAGAGGTAGAGGGTAGATGGAGTGGGAGAAGTTAGAGGGAAGAGTTACAAGGGCATAGCCAGCATGTTTTTAGGTTTGCTTTAAGTAAAGCTTTGAAGTGGGTGCATGATGGTACAGAGGTTATTGTGGGGGGGGGGGGTTCCATAATTTGGCTATAGCACTGGATAATAGTGCTTCTCCAGCAGTGTTATTGGCTCTAGTAACCTGTAATTGATTTTTGTTGCTGGATCATAGTGGTTTGGTGGTGAGATAGGGTTGGGGTAGATACTGGAAGAATGGGACCTTTAGAGGATAGTTAACCAGTTTGTGGGCGAGTGCAAGTTGATACCATTGAAGGAGGTGAGGGAGTTCTAGCCAGCCTAGTTCAATAAGTGAGAGACAGTGGTGACTGTGGTAGGATGCCCCGGTGGCAAATTTGGCAATTTTGTTGCAGCAGGTCTCGAGTTTATTTAGATTGCATTGCCTTAGGTTGGTACATATTGGAGAGGCATAAAGTAGGGTGGAGATAAGGTGCGAATTTGCAACTGAAATCCTAGCTGCTTTGGTGAGGAGTTGCTTATTTCTATATAAGGCTCCTAGTTTTTGGTGGACTTTGTTTATGGTCATGGATATGTGAATGTCAAATTTGAGATTGTTGTCTATTTCAACTCCTTGCAATTTGGTGTGTTCTGTTGGGTGGATAGTGGTGTTGTCTTTTGCTGTGATGTTAAAGTCAGAGTTGTTTTGAGTATGCTTGGTGGGTTTGAAGATGAGGAGTTTAGTTTTGTTTGGGTTGAGTATTAACTGGGCATCAGATAGCCAAGTTTCAACAGAGGAAAAGGCATTGAGTGTGACCTTTTGCAGTTCGGGTAGGGACTGGGCTGAGCAGATGATGGTTGAGTCATCTGCATATTGTATGAGTGTGCCATGTTTGGTGGCAGAGGCTAGATTATTTGCGAAAATAGAGAAGAGTAGGGGTCCAAGGATGGATCCTTGGGGAACACCAATAGAGACAGGTAGTTGGGGAGATATGTCATTTTGCCATACAACAGATTGCTGGCAGTCAGACAGGTAACTTTGAAACCAGTTGGTGACTGAATGAGAAAAGGATAGGTTATTGAGTACAGTGAGGAGTTGTTTGTGTGGGACCATGTCAAATGCTTTAGATAGGTCTAGGAAAGTAGCAGAGGAGAGATGGCCATTGTTTTTATGGTGAAGGATAGTGTTAGTAAAAGAGAGTAAGGCAGTGGTGGTACTATGGTTTGGTCGGAAACCATGTTGAGTATTAGAAAGGAGGTTGTTAGTAAGGAGGTAGTCTGAGATTTGAGAGTGAATGCATCTCTCTAGTATTTTGGAGAGTGGAGATAGAATCACTATGGGGTGGTAGTTGGTTAGTTCTGTGGAGGGGCCGCCTTTGTGAATGGGAATGATGTGTGATATTTTCCACAGTGTAGGGATGTAGCATTCTGACAGAGATCGGTTAATCAAGATGGATACTGGGTAGGCTAGAGCATCAGCTGCAATTAGTAGGAATTCACTTGGGAGTTTGTCTACTGCTAATTTTGTGGGTTTAAGTTTAGTTAAGAGTTTTCTTATGTTGGAGGTAGGAATGGGAGAAAATGAGAAGAGTGTGGGGGGATTACTGGGTGAAGGTGTGGGGTGTAGGGGAGGGGGTTGTGTTGTCTAGCTAGTGATAGTACGGTTTGTGTGAAGTGTGTGTTGAATGGGGTAGCAATATTTTCTGAGGGTTGAGGAATGTTAGGTGGAGGGGTATTGATTTTACCTGGGTGGAGAATGGAGTTTATGGAGGTCCAGAATTGTTTGGGGTTGTGTTGGGAGGAGTTGAGGGCAGACTGGTAGTATTGGATTCTGTCCTCCTTTATTAGCTTTTTGTCTCTATTGCGTAATTCTAGGAATTTCTGTCTAGCTGGGCGGGTTTTGGTTTTGCACCAGTGTTCCCAGGCTTTATCTCGGTTTTTCATTTCTGACCTACTGGTTTTCTGTAGACATGGGGAGGGTTGGGCTTTGGTCCTGGTAAGTCTTATGGGGGCATGGTTATTTAGGATGCTTAGGAAGGTAGTATTGAAAAATTGGACTGCGTCATCTAGGCTGAGGTAATTTAGAGGGTGCAGTTACATTCTTTGAGGGATGAGATGAATGTGATTGGGTTAAAAAGTAGTTTTTTATGTATTTGACGGTAGATAACAGGTTTAACTTGGTACAGGTGTTTTTTGAGTAGGAATGCTGGGGAATGATCAGTGAGGCTATCTGATAGGTAGCCTGCTATATAGCACTGGGGAATCTTGCTGACTAGTATCCAATCCAGGGTAGTGTGCTTGTTGGAGTTTTTATTTATTCTGGTTGGTGACTGGACTAGTTGGGTGAAGTAATGAAGGTTTGATGCTTATTTTTATTTTTTTATTTTGTATATACTAATTCCATGGTCTCATTAATATCCCAGACTGTTTGCTAGTGAGTATTAAGCATCACTTAGCTCAAATCAATTAAACCTTTTCATCTTTGGTCTCTCCTCAGTCTATGTCCTTGACATGTGGAGAACTATCTTAGTAAGACTACTACAGAGTAGTGCTTTTGCCACCAGAAAATGACTCTAAAGAAGTCATTTTAGTGACAAAAGTGCTTATTCATCACAATAAAATTTTGGTGTGCCTATTCTTATTGTGGAACAACATTTTTTTTTGTTATTCCCATTTATACTGTTCACTTAAAACTTACCAAAACATTTGACACTGTCCCCCATGGGATTCATGTCAATAAACAACTCCTTTATCAAGTGCCAATCCATCAAAAAAAGCAACTGAAACAACTTTTGGTGAACCTTAAAGGTGAGTTATTTTTGCAGGGGGGCAAGTATTCACAGCACCCCATGTAGGCAGACAATCCCCATACCCCCAAACTTAACTACACTGAGGTTGCAGAATAGTAGAGCAAAAAGAAAAGTCCGCCATCAGCAAAAGTTGCTCTGGTTGTTTTACTTCATTGGATCAGCATTTGGCTAAAGAGCTATCAATCCATTGATTTAGTCTCTCCACCCGATGCAGGTACCACAGACAAATTTGCCCAGCTCAACATTAATCCATGTCTTCCACCAGGTAGCAAACTGTCTTATTGACAGAAATCATGTTGTGAGAATGAAGGTAGGTCGTCTTGTCCGAGGAATGTCCATTGTCCATCCTAGTCCCTGCCCTCCTCTTTAGAATCTATATTTCGGAAGTGAAGTCCGAGGTTGAATTTATGTGGCTAACTAGGTTTACAGTGATTTCAAACCAGATGCTGTTGTTAAATCTACTTCTGACTCTCAGATTTTTCCAAGCGGCAAGGATCACATGCACCCCTGGTGTATCAGTCATGGGTTACCATAATGTCAAAAATGCAATATTATTACCTTTGGTAAAGACTGCATCCCCACCTTTTATTGCAGCATCAGTGGTCCTCCTCTAAAAATAGGCTCAGTTATCAGAAACTTGGGTTTCTATATTAATAATGAATTCTCCTTTCACCACCATGTCTTGGTCACAGAAAATCATTCTGCTTTACACAGTTTATCTATCAGGGTATCTCGTCCATGTCAAAGGAGGCACTGGTTCCACTATATTTAGTCCTAATCATACCCATCCTTAAATGTAGCATCCACTTTGTTATGTATCCATCTTAGCACCTTCACCAACTTAAAACATCCCAATGTTCCTAACTAAAAAGATCTCTAGTTTGGGCAGGTTAAGCCATACTGTTAGATTAAAAGCCATCTCTTTCTATTTGGTCTAGTACTCACTGCTGATGAGTGATCTCTGCTTAGCTTTTCATACAATAAAAGATCATGACCCACTTAACCTCTTCCACTTTCATAAAACCATCAGTCTAACAAACACTAGATTTAAAGACCATAATCTTCATCATAAGATTAATAGTCCATTATAAGATTAATAACACCACCTCACTTGGTTTCTGATCCAAGTACTCCACTGTCTTTGGAATAAATGCCTTCTATGCTTCAAACAGAGCAGCTCCTTGTCTAATTTCAAAAACAGTCCTGATAATTAGATGAAAAGATGTGCATTTGTGCTATCTGTTTTCTGAGAATTATCATTTGTCCAAAAGCAAATAGTTTACTTAAATTACTGACTGAATGACATGGCTAAGCTTTTTGATGGCCATAAACATAGAACTAACCTATGAAACTGTGAACCTGTTGATACAAAATATAGAGCAACATCACATTGAAATCACACCTCCCAACTGTCCAGATTTTCACAGATTCTCCAGATTTTTGGCTCATATATTTGATTTGTTCCTCACAAAATTTGTGTTTTTCTGGCAAACCACTGGGATGATCTCAGGAATGAAGCCATCAAATAATGACATACATTTGAATTTCAGACTTCAAATCCCTCAGAAAATATATGTTAAAATAAATAATGTTACTCTAGCAACCTTCTACGTTTATAACAGCAATATTTAAAATATGTCCCTATTTTTGGACCCCCCCCACACACACACACACACACACACATTTTATCAAGCTTTGTCCAGATTTCTTGCAGTAAGAGGTTGACAGATATGAGTGAAATACATATCAGATGAGAAATTTGTGACTTCATGCCATAGGGGGATAAAGCTTTGACTGCAACCATGATAGCCCAGGTTGTTTAGAAGTACAAGAGCTGCAATAACCAGCCAGGTAAGTAGAAGAATGATGACCCTTAACCTCCTCACCTGTTTCTGGTAGGTGAGTGTGTGATGGATCCAGAACATGATCCTGTGTATGTATAGTTGTAAGATGTCATAGACCTGCCAGCACACGAGGACTTAGATGTGAGGCCGAGAAATCTGGAAGGGTATACAAGTGGGTAAAATGCCTTCACTCCACACAAGTACATCTATTTCTTGAGCAGTGACAGATGTGTGGGGTTATAGTAAATCTCTTACTGGCTGCTGAGATGTTGACCATGCCATAGTCAAGCTCATGCTCATAGTGGGAAGTGAATATGCATATTGGATGTGACAGATGACCAGCACAGGTAGTTACAAAGATGAGCAAGAAATAAACTGAGAAATTAAATAGCAATTTACTAAAACATAGAGAGTGATTTTACAGTTAATAACATTTTAAAAATAATACCATATTAATCTTCTTGGAAATACAAAGGTACTAATAGTTAAATGTTCCATGGTAATAGGACTGTGTCATAATAATCAGCTGAATGTGAACTGCCACTACATTGTCCTAGGTCCCTACAAAGGTTACATAGTATGATATGCGGCTGATATTCTCAAGCAAGTGCTTAAAATGACTTACTTGAGGCAATTCTGATTTCTGCTAGAAGTGAATTCCAGACAACAGGAGCCATATTGAAAAAGTATGTTCTAGCACTAAACCAATATATATGTTTTTTTATGTGATCTAAGAGACTTAAATCTACGGTTTATGGAGAGTTTGTATTTGGGTGGGTGGTGATGATTCAGGCTGAGCAGTTTGAAAATTAGATTTCTTAAGGAGGAGATGGTTTAATCTGAAACTGGAACTCAACTGGATTTTACTGTAGTGAAATTTATGAATGCAATAAAAAAAAATTTGTCATGATGATTTGATATAAAGCAGTGTTACAGGAATCTGAGATAATCAGACATAAAGCACGCTTGAGATTTGGCACTAGGAGCCTTTATCAATTGAATTTCGTGACCTTGAATTAGTAGCCCATTAAACTTACAAGTGAGTTTTACATTGGATAACATCTTAATAACAATGAGATCGATGTGATGAATGAATAAAAATGAAATGTCAAGACAAACCCCAGTATCTCCCCAATGGGAGATAAACTGTGTGACACTTTGAAAGTGGGGGTCATAAACTAAAAAAGGCTCATTGTCAGACAGATCCTTTTGGATTTCTTCATACATTCACAGTAGGTGTCATAAACTAAAACAGGCTCATTGTCAAACAGATCCTTTTGGATTTCTTCATACATTCGCAGTAGGTGTCATAAACTAAAAAAGGCTCGTTGTCAAACAGATCCTTATGGATTTCTTCATACATTCACAGGATATCACCTGCCTTAAAAGTATGATATCCAGGGCGAGCCAATCAAAAAACAGAGACTAAAATTAGACCCAAAACTGATCCTTGATGGAAATGGCCCAAATGAAAAACATTTTCAGAGAGAGAGTGCATATTTGGCCAACAGAAACCTGAAAGATTCTCTACCTACAGCAGTATGATAACCAAGAAACAAAGCCTTGCCCAATGTTTACCTCTCGAAGAGTAAGACAAGAGCTAATGAAAAAAAATTCCCTTTTAAGATCCATAAATAGGGTTCTGGGCAGAAATCTTTTATCACTGTTAGAGGATATCCTGCTGAAAACGTCAGAAAAACATTTGACTAGCATAATTTTTCTTTTAAGTATCTAAACAGCATCATTACATTTAAAAGCCTTTTGTTTTTCAAATTAAAAAGATAAGGAAATATGTAAAATGCCTGATTTTTTTTGTTTGTTGACAAATACATGTGCATTAACTCATTAACCCCTTGTGGCACCTCCGGGTGCTTCTCTAGGTTCACCCTACTGATGCCTCTAGACATCTAAAATTGCTTGTTTATATTTGCATTAATGATTCTAAAACCATGTTACATGTGGATTATTGAAATGTTTCATTTTAAAACTAAAATGATGGATAACACATCTGCATCACAACTGCATTACTCTTGTCTTCTACCTAATGTAGTTCTAGAAATATGAGATGCTGTTCATATATCCTAATTATTTATATTGAAATAATATAAACTGAACAACTAAGTGACACAGACAGAACTGCTTCACTCATATGAAAGCTCACAATTGGGTGAAAAATATTGCTGAAGTATGTCTGTAGTTTGGCCATAGGCTAAAACTAAATTCAAAAGAAGTGTATAACCATATGTTTTAGCAAGTATGACTTCCCTTGTAACTATCACATTGAAAACACACCTCTGAAAATTGAACCCACGGTTAGGGATCTGGGAAACTGTGGCAACGGTGAACTGTCCTTTGATCACCACGTACCCACTGTTGTAAGGGAGTCCTTTTTCATTGCCCGCACTCAGGGATGTAATTACCCCACTGTACTTCACATTCATCAGGCCAGTCACTGAGTATTATACCCCTTTCTGAATGCACCTATCCAAACACTTGTGCAATTGGACTCACAACAGTGCTTTCTTTCTAAAAAAAACATGGGCCTAAATCATAAAAAGTGTTCAGACCATCTCAAAGTCCTGTTCCCCTTCTCAGACTACTAAGAAGTGACCTCTATCAGCTTCAGCAGACCCTATTCTGTCAGACCTATTACACATTTGCAAGTTCAGTAGTATCATAAACACTCACTCAAGGTATCTCAGTCTGTTTTGCAAAATAAATGGAACATGTTAGAGGGATATGTATGTATCACAGAGAATGACATAAAAATGTTTTACACTCCAAATAAATGAAATTACTTCTCTTTCTCACAGGTTCATAGATTCATAGATAATTACTATGCTAATTGTTCTGTGAGGATGTTAAAAAGCCTAGCCATGCATTCCCAAGGTAGCTTTTAGGCCTCATATTTTGCATGCAAATAACCCAAAGAGAGGCTGAAGAATGATGTGGTGGGACGTTTAAATGTCCCTATCCATGGGGTCAGGGGTGCTAAACCAGTTGTAAATGTGTGGTTAACCATCCATCCTTCTAAGTTACATCTTAAAACAGTAGGAGAAGTATACACACACACACACACACACACACACACACACACACACACACACACACACACACACACACACACACACACCTAGTCTGCAAACAGGAAGAACTGATTTTTATCATATTCATATTTGCTTTCTGTCCATAGCAGATTGTAGGTACCAGTGAATCCTGTGGTACCTAGGGGCCCACTGGTCCCAGAGGGTCCTCAAGCACAGCAAGTTATCTTATTTTGATATTTTGTTACAAGTTTGTCAAACCAACAAAAGTTAGTACAGCAATCTTGTGTAATTAATAAACCAGGTGAGAAACAATAACTCTTAGGATGAAGAACACTGAGGAATGGCTCACATCTTCTCCTTTAAATTGAAAACTACCTTCTGTTGTAGTAACAGTGTACTGTCAAGTCGCAGGCTTCACAATTTCCTTAAATGTTTTACCACTGGCGCAGTGCCCTTGACTTAGTTAAATCATTCCAGAGGACATTTGCTCCACTAAAACTCATATCATAGCTGGCATTAGTCCCCAGCGACACGTTAGGCTGCTGGAAGCTGTCTGATCATCATTGACTGTGGGGGGGGCCTCCCAAAAGATGCTGTTGGTTGAGGGAAAAGTGGAGGAAAAAGCTCATTCAATAACTGATTATGCACTTTATCCTAAGCAGGGCTGTGATATGACCCCATTAGGATAAAGTCAGCAATCAGTGAATGAACATGAGAGAGGTAAGCAGTACAAATAAACAACTGAGAATGAGCAATCTCAGTGCTTACTTGAGGTTTTAAGAACAGCAGACACATAATCTTCAGGAATGGTTTTCTCTTTCAAGGAGTATTATAAATACTGGCAGTACGAAAAATACTATAATTCTCAAATTCCTTGCTCACAAATTCTAGGCAAAGCCAAAAATGATGACGGAATAAGGCTCAACATCAGAAAAAAATTAAAATATTAATTTGCTTATAAAGTTAATAGAATAATATGTTTTACATCAACATTCAGTTTATAAACAATAAGAATTATGAAACTTTAATCTCTCGCATTACTGACTGTCTGTAATACTTAATGACTTACGAGTTAATTTTTTGTGATGGATAGATCAAAAATAGGAGGCAAAATCAGAGATATTACATGAAATCAGGGACAGGAACGAGTATGAATGACACCTCAAAGAGGTGAATAAAAGTGACTTCCTAGTGCAGTTGTTTAATAACTGCCAAACAACAGTCACTGATTTGGAGTGGTAATACTAGTGTCAAAATGTGTATTGCTATTTGCTAAAGTTAGTGTAAAACTAATATTACTTTGGCTTGAGCTCTGTGTGTGTGTGTGTGTGTGTGTGTGTGTGTGTGTGTGTGTGTGTGTGTGTGTGTGTGTGTGTCTGTGTCTGTAAGGCAGTACAGTGTAAGAGTAACAAGCTGGGGGGGGGTGCTACAATGTATTTAAGAGTAGCACATTAGCACTAGTTTCTTTCACTTACCATCACAAGCATATACCTCACATATGATAAGTGGCTGTCTTTAGTGGTTTGCCAGGAACAGGATGGGCGTGAAAGTGATTGCACATTGCAACAGTAGCTTAGTGTTTGCTCTGGTTCTTGGCTGTAACTTTTCTATGTAGAGTCTGCATACCCTCCCTCTCACTGTAGGGGCTTACATGTGAGATCTGGTTTCCTCCAGTACTCAGAAGATATGCTATAGGTAAAATGGCATTCATCCAGTTTCTTTTAAGCTGAATGTGTAGTGTGTGTGTGTGTGTGTGTGTGTGTGTGTGTGTGTGTGTGTGTGTGTGTGTGTGTCTGTGCAAAAATGTCACTCACCTAAGGACACAAAATAATGTCAGCCAAATAGATAACTGCATTTTTACTGCTAACCAGAAGAGTGAAAAAATAATTATCTTTCAAAACTAAGATATTAAATATGACATAGAACATTCAGGCTCTCAGAGCTTCTAGGAGTCTAGTGACCTCCTCAACACAGGCTATATAAATGAATGTTGACATGGACTTATTGCTGGCCCCAGCCCTCAACCATACCCATTCTAAAATCAGCCTTGCTCAGAGTTGTATGCAGAAGGTTGCTGTAGCTTGTGTGGGGGTTGGGAATGATGTGGTCACTGTTTCTTTAATTTTCCACACAATCAAACCTCAAAGGTATGTACATGAGGTCATTATACCTTGTGTTGGGGCTAAATACAGTTTAGCCATTATTCCTTTTACTTCTGTCACAGACCTCAGAGGTGTGCAAAGAAGGTGATTATAGATTATCTAGGGACAGTGCACTATCTAGGAGGAATACATTGGAATACATTACTGTGATCTTAATTTTTTTTTTCACTTTTCAGACAATAGCACATCTGGCAATTATGCAGGTGGCTGCATTGTGGGGGTAAAGGCGAGGAGGCATGCTATGTATATGTATGACAGAAGTCAATTGAAATACATGACTATGGTCATTTGAGCCTTTGCTTTCCACCCATTCTTAACATGAGATGAAAAACTCAAAACAAGTCAGGCAGGTAACTGGTTTCAATCAGCCGCTTAAATACACATAAAAAAAAAACAACAATCCACAGCTCTTAAGGCAATAAAAATGATGCTTTTATTCTAAAATAACTAATGTAAACAAATATAAAAAAAAACATACATCTAGACGGTTGATCACTTTTGTCCCTTCTACATCTGGGACTTCATCAAAACTGTACATGACAATCTAACCAATCATTTTAATAACATTCCACCTATGTCCTTCACAAATTATTATTGACTTACTGGCAGAACCCACACTGTAAAAGTAGCTGACTCCAAATCCAGCTCCAGACTAGTGACAAGTGGAGTACCTCAGGGTTCAGTCCTGGGACAGCTCTTGTTTGGCATCTACTTCTCTGAAGTACAGGCCAACACTAAGGGACTCTGGCTAACAAAGTTCGCAGATGACTGCAAATTGGGAGCCATTACTGAATCCACAAATGATGTGGATATTCTACAAAAGGGCCTTATAGAAACAGATACTTGGTGCCAGAGCCATGGGCTCAAGCTCAATGCCAAGAAATGTATAGTTATCCCCTTTGGGAAAAAAACATGTACCCATGAATCACCACATAGGTGGCAGTACACTAAATACTGAAAGTGTGATAAGAGACTTAGGGAAACAGGTGGACAGTGATCTCACCTTCAATAACCAGCCGCCACAACAGTCAGGAAATCCTTCTATGTGGCAACCCGCATCACTAAGGGCTTTTAATCAAGAAAAAAAGGAGGTCATTGTCCCACTGTACTCATCCCTCATTAGACCTATTATAGAATACAACGCCCCGTTTGGTATGTACCTCTCAAGACATCTGCAACAACTGGAAAGGCCACAGAAATACCTCACTAAAAGAATCACAAGCCTAAAGCAGATGCCCTATGCTGAGCATTTTAACTCAGTACACCATGGAAATATTGAGAATATAAAAGTGTCTGTTCTGGAACATGTTCCATTATATTATAATGATGTTGATAGGCAAAAAAATATGTTAAGACAAAAGGAATGCATTTTGATTATGAAATTTGGGACTTTGCATCCACATGGAATGAACAGAGAATGTAACTGGCAATGTCTTGTTTAAGACTATGACTTTAAATATATTTAAGCTATGTGATTTGATAGTTTAATTATGTAATTGATTGATTACTTGTTTTTTGTATATATTGCAAGTGTTTTATGAGTTTTACTGTTTTACTCTGTAAAGGCTGTTGGCGGCGCTAGAGAAGGAACTGTTCAACGAAATAAATTTTATTGGAAGGTAGAGCTGGGACTCACTGATAGTCTTTGTTGTTTATATATATACATCTTGTTTGCTGTTGTTTTAATATGACAAGTGAGTCCATGTGCTCCTTTCCTAGAATATTTAGAGAGACTGGTATGGAGATGTTTAATCGGAATGGAGAAAATAGCAACCGTTCCAGTAATTTGCCTAATGACACTGGCACAACAATGATAAAGAATGTAGTACCAGAAGCCACAGGAGACTCAGGCTTTGGTATTATAAAGAAATGGGAAAATTCCAGGAAGAGAACTACTACCAATCCTTTTGCTATGGTAGGCAAAAGAACATTATTTCAGATAATCCAGATGTACAGGATTTGTGTTCTAAACTTGAAAGATTGATTTTAAAGAAACATCTACTTTCTACAATATTGGCAGTCTTGAAAGATATATTGAACTGGATATAACACCTAGAGGGTTAAGGTCTATTAAGAATCCATCAACACCATTTGACCTTACTAATGAAGTAGAAGTTAAATTTCATGAACGATGGATAGCAGCTGCACATCGGTGCAGTTTAGAATGGGTGTCAATTTTAATTGAAAGAGACAATATGAAAAAGACAAACTTGTAGTTGAAACCAAACAAGTTTGTGAACAACTGGTAAATATTACATCAAATTCTACATTAGAGAATTTCCTCTCAGGCATTAACACCAAATTAAATAGTTATGAAAAGATCTGGTAGAAAGAAAAAATCTAAACTAACTAGAGACATTAGAGACTATGACCACAAGAGGGCGTTTGTATTTCCTAGCTATCAAAGAAACAGGAGAAAGAGTGTCTCTTTTCAAAAAGGAAATCCTGCTTCAGAAAAATATGCCAGTAAGAACTTCCTGTCTGGTGAAAGTGGAGCGTCTTCATGGGAAGAAGATGACAGAGAAACTTTTCCTAGACTGCCAGTTGCAGCAAACCCAGAAGCATTTCATAAAACCTACTCAGAATCGAATGGACATTATACCAATACCAAGAAAAGGGGCTGGAACAATCCAGAACGCCAGAGAGACTCGGGCGATGGACAACATAAGAAAGGTAGATGGACATAACTTACATAGTAATTATGTTGTTAACTTGTCCAGTTATAAACTAGACAAGATAGAAATGTCTGTTTTAGAGAAGGGTTTAAAATTTGTCCCCACATGCTTACCCAAAAGTATGAGGTTAAAACTGAATTGTTCCAACTATGCCGAAAAATGCATTTAAAGGAACACTTCTTTAGATTAAATAAAGCAACTGAGTTAGATACTAACTGTGATGTTTTACTTTCATTAGATAGTGAAACAGAAAGTGAAGAAAGTTTTTATTCATGTGCATCGGGTAGTGAAGATGAAAATAATGCTTATGACTTATTAAATACACATATGCTTAAAGATAATAACTATTTTTTACCTCCATGTAAAAATTCTAATATAGTACGTTTTGAATCTCTACTGAATACAATGTTAGAAAAGGAAATAGAGAGCTTTATGAATAAAAAGCATACTTATAATCTAACAAAATTGGAATGGGAAAAGCTGCAACAACTGAGTAAAAACTGTAATATAGTCTTTAAACAAGCAGACAAAGGGGAAAATTAGTTATATTAAATTCTCATGATTATTATAGTATGTGTATGCAACATCTAGATAACAACAATGTATATTGTAAAACTAACATTAATCAGCTATGTCAAGCAGAAAAAGATTTTGAAAAATTATTACAGAAAGGTGTGAGATTACACTATCTAAGTCAAATGGATATAAATAGAAAAATAAATGTAAAGAACAGAAAAATTGCAAAATTCTTTTGCCTACCTAAAATTCATAAAGATCTGAACCGACCAACTGGTCGGCCTATTGTCAGCTTTTGGATATTTTACTTATAATCTTTGCACCATGTTACATGAAATATTGATAAAGAAAGTTCTGTTGTTACCTTCTTATATACAAGATTCATATGATTTTCTAAGGAAAATAAAAGATATATATTGGGGTGAAAATATGTACTTTATTACGGTGGATGTAGAGAGTCTCTACACCAATATTTCCCATATTTTGGGCTTGGAAGCTATAAAATTCTTTTTGAATGATAGTCCTAAAACATATTATGTCCTGGAACTGGTAGAATTCTGCTTGAAAAATATTTTTTTTGAATTTAATGGCACTGTTTATAGACAAGTTACAGGTACTGCTATGGGGGCAGCGTTTGCACCAGCCTATGCTAACCTGTTTATGGGGCTATTTGAAAATGAACACCTTTATAGGTTGCCTTTCTTTCAAAATAATGTTCTAAGGTATTTTAGATTTATTGATGACCTAATTTTCATTTGTCATGGGGATTGGGATACATCAGATAACTTCATTGATGAATTAAATAATAACAGATTTGGTATAAAATTTGGTGACATACAAAAGGGAAATCAGGTTAATTTCTTGGATATTTCGCTTAGGGGCAATAATGGCTTTCCCATATATACTAGTATTCATAGAAAATTTGATGAAATAAGCTGGAAAATGTGGGGAGATAGTTGCCATCCCCCCCATACGTTGTCAGCCATCCCTATGGGGAATTTTGAGAATAAAAGACTCAATTCTGATATTGATATGGCCTTTAGGGAGGCCTATAAAGTGGCCGAGATATTCAAAACTAGAGGGTATAACCCAGATGATGTAGAAAATAGCTTGCCTAGAGCCTTTAAACAGAGTAAGGGCACTATTAGACAAAATAACTATGAAAGTAGCAATAAATATGGGATTGAACAGGAGAGAATGTTTTTGTTACAAAGTACACTAACTTCTCTATGATTGGTAATAAAATCATTATGGAATATTGGAATTTTATTAAAAAGATATAACATCACTGAAAAATATAAAATTAATGACATCATATAGAAAGGGAAAAATATACAGGACTTTCTGATACACAGCATTTATAAAAAGCCTTGTACTAATGAATTAAATGTTGTGAAGAATTTGGGAACATTCCCTTGTGGAAAATGTGCTATATGTAAACATGTTGTAAATGAAGTGAATAAAATAAATGGCAAAATTTTTGATACAAAAGGCAAATATACATGTATGAGCAAAGGTGTTGTGTATGTCATATTCTGTGATTGTAACAAATACTATATTGGAGAAACAAAAAGAATGCTAGCAGATAGGATAAAAGAACATATTAGAGATGTTAAAAATAATAAAATTACTAGTCCTATTGCTGAGCATTTTAACTCAGTACACCATGGAAATATTGAGAATATAAAAGTGTCTGTTCTGGAACATGTTCCATTATATTATAATGATGTTGATAGGCAAAAAAATATGTTAAGACAAAAGGAATGCATTTTGATTATGAAATTTGGGACTTTGCATCCACATGGAATGAACAGAGAATGTAACTGGCAATGTCTTGTTTAAGACTATGACTTTAAATATATTTAAGCTATGTGATTTGATAGTTTAATTATGTAATTGATTGATTACTTGTTTTTTGTATATATTGCAAGTGTTTTATGAGTTTTACTGTTTTACTCTGTAAAGGCTGTTGGCCGAGGCGCTAGAGAAGGAACTGTTCAACGAAATAAATTTTATTGGAAGGTAGAGCTGGGACTCACTGATAGTCTTTGTTGTTTATAAATGTATAGTTATCCCCTTTGGGAAAAAAACATGTACCCATGAATCACCACATAGGTGGCAGTACACTAAATACCGAAAGTGCGATAAGAGACTTAGGGAAACAGGTGGACAGTGATCTCACCTTCAATAACCAGCCGCCACAACAGTCAGGAAATCCTTCTATGTGGCAACCCGCATCACTAAGGGCTTTTAATCAAGAAAAAAAGGAGGTCATTGTCCCACTGTACTCATCCCTCATTAGACCTATTATAGAATACAACGCCCCGTTTGGTATGTACCTCTCAAGACATCTGCAACAACTGGAAAGGCCACAGAAATACCTCACTAAAAGAATCACAAGCCTAAAGCAGATGCCCTATGCTGACCATCTAAAAAAACTCCAGTTATACTCTGTCACATATCATCTGCTCAGAGGCAATCTTGGCTTAACATACAAGGCCATGTCAAACTCAGAGCTGCTGGACATGTTACACTTAAAAAAAGCCCAGTCCCTCAGAGCCACATGCTCCAGGGATCTAAACCTTGTCATCACAATGAACAAAACATGCTGGAGGGATAGGTTCCTGACCCAGAGAATCCCCAGACTCTGGAATAAACTGCCCATACATGTCAAGCAGAGCGCCTCTTTGGCCCTCTTCAAAAGGAACCTTGACAATTGGATGGGAGATAGGAAATTCACCCCGGGGGTCATGTCAGTCATCCTGCTAGACAGGGGTCCAGGGAAGTAAATATTGTGGAAAGAAATAGCCAGGGAATTGTTATGGCTAGGCTTGTATAGGCCCTAGGGCCGATAGCCTAGTACCAACCTATGAACCTATGACTGTTTAAAGTCACAGATGTATACACTATATTAAACGTGCTGTTTTTTTAATATATATATATATATATATATATATATATATATATATATATATATATATATATATATTCTCATAATAAAAATGTGTGTTCTCATAATAAAAACTGGTGGACAATTAATTTTTGTACAATTAAAGCACGATGCTTTATCTCACTGGTGATGGAAATGGTGTCATTAAGACCTTGCATACATTTTGAGCTGCCAGATCATTTCCCTATGTAATAAGTCATTTTTCCAATCTCCCCCATAGATCATAAATTAATTTTTCCAAAATTAAAAAAATATAACAAATTTGTCACACACTAATGGGTATCTTGCTAGTGCACTCTTATCATCTTTTCTGAAAATACTGTAATTATGTTCACATATTCTTCTTTTAAAAGCATTATCCGTTTCCCTGATGTAAAAAGCCATGCAGGAACAAGCATCTCTACATGATCTTGTTAGTTTTACAGTTGTATCTAACTGGCTTCCTCCATTTTTTTATATTGTCCAAAATCCCACCACCTTCATCAGTGTCTGTAAAGTAGCCTATCCCAAAATATGGACTTCCTGTTATAAAAGTTTTCAACAGACAAGGGCTCCCATGGAAGGGGAAGAAGGACAAGACACTGCACCAAATGATATTTCAGTGCCCCCTTTGGAGCAACCAACACTGGGGCATTCCAAGTGACTGGCCAACAAGTATGGGGTGAGGTCAAAGGGAATGTTTTCATACCATCAGGGCAACAAGACAAACAACTAAGGGTGGCAAAAATGGTGTCGAGATTATCCACAGACATGGCATTTTCTAAAGATTTAATTGGCCTGGACCCTGACCTCCATAACAAAAGTACTGTGCTAGTTGTTAAATTTAAGTTTTTAATTCTGGAAAAAAAAATAATTTTATGATCTATGGGGAGAGTGGAAAAACACCTTTTTTACAGGGAAATAAAGTGGCAGCTCAGAATGGCTGCATCAACTCCACCAGGTCTTAATGACACCAGTTCCATCACAAGTGAGTTAAAGCATAGTGCTTTAACTGTATAAAAATGAATTGCCAACCAGGTTTTTATTATGACAGCAGACATGCTTTTTATTATGAGAACATATATATATATATATATATATATATATATATATATATATATATATATATATATATATTATAAATATATTAATATAACAACACATTTAATATATTCTGTACATCTGTGACTTGTACTGCTCTGATGAAGTCCCAGATGTAAAAAGAACAAAAGTATTCAACCGACTTGATGTACTTTTTTTTTATATTTCTTATATTAGTTATTTTAGAATAAAAGCATCATTTTAGTGCCTTAATTGCCGCGGGTCAGTCATTTTGTTTTGCTTAATGTGTGACTGATGCACACTCAGTGCCTTTCTTTTTTTTGGGGGGGGCGTAGGAAGGCAATTAGTATTCTAAATAGGATGTACATAGCCTATCAAACATTGCCTTGTTAGGTTAATGTGAGCTACTATTTTGTCAGCGTTGGACAATAAGCCTTGCACACACCTGTGTCTCCCTATTTTGTCAGCGTTGGACAATAAGCCTTGCACACACCTGTGTCTCCCTATTTTGTCAGCATTGGACAATAAGCCTTGCACACACCTGTGTCTCCCTATTTTGTCAGCGTTGGACAATAAGCCTTGCACACACCTGTGTCTCCCTATTTTGTCAGCATTGGACAATAAGCCTTGCACACACCTGTGTCTCCCTATTTTGTCAGCGTTGGACAATAAGCCTTGCACACACCTGTGTCTCCCTATTTTGTCAGCGTTGGACAATAAGCCTTGCACACACCTGTGTCTCCCTATTTTGTCAGCGTTGGACAATAAGCCTTGCACACACCTGTGTCTCCCTATTTTGTCAGGGTTGGACAATAAGCCTTGCACACACCTGTGTCTCCCTATTTTGCCAGCGTTGGACAATAAGCCTTGCACACACCTGTTTCTCCCTTGAAACAACAAAATAAGACTGAATTTCTTTTCTTACTCATGATTATTTT
Organism: Protopterus annectens; assembly: GCF_019279795.1. Lineage (NCBI taxonomy): Eukaryota > Metazoa > Chordata > Ceratodontiformes > Protopteridae > Protopterus > Protopterus annectens. Next base: position 329,620,965 of record NC_056746.1, read on the forward strand.
TCCAGTCACCACTAGATCAAAAGGTTGGAAAAAGGCTCTAAAATGTACCTCAGAGCATCTATTACCCTACAGCTTCTGAGGGCTGCTCTGTCATAATTCAGTTATTTCCTACAGTTATTACTGAGCTGCCTTTGTCAGTTAAGTAATTGGAAAAGGATGTGAGGCAAAGTGACGTTGAACAACAATACTGAATTTCTTTATTTACGTCAATTATTGATTTTTGTTCTGACCATCACTGGATGAAAGCATTATTAAAAAAAACTACATGCACTTCAGAGCTGCTAGGAAAGCCAAAAATCTGGAAAAAGATGAAAAGTAAGATAAAATGTGAGAAAAGGAAGAAAAAGTAACGTGCATGGTGTTGGGAGCCCAGGGTAGGAGGAAATGAAGAGCTGCGGCAAGTGTATGCTGCAGGTGAAATAGTAGGCAGTTTGTGGCACCATGGAGGCCTTTGCCTACAGCTCCATTTCACCTAAGGCCAACTCTGCATATGTGGTTGTGCTAATGTAACAACATTGGAACTAAACGCCAGTTACATAGGTCTGTTGTAATGTTAAGAGCATTGTACTGACTGTTCAGTCTGTGTATATTACTCTTAAACTTGGCAGCATGAACTGAAACATTGTTTAGGAGGAATGGCAATGACCGGGTGATACTTAAACTAGAAGTGTCCAGGGGCCACCAACTTGAGACTTGCTGGGACCCCCAAAATGCTAACACCACCCCTATTTCTATAAATAATGTGATTTCAGAACAGGAGTGAGCTATGTACTTGCAAAACTGGTCTTACTCATGTCCTTAGAATGTCTGAGCTTCAAATGGCAATTTTAATTAGCTATGAATTAAGTCCATTCATGTCCAAGCATACGATCCTCAAAAACGGGACAATGTTGTTATATTATTCTGTGAATGTCAGTCATGAAAATAACACAGACCAGTATAGTGGAGAATCCTGTCCTGTCAGACATTAATGTATGTAGAATAAAAGTAGGTTGGTGTTTTGAAATTTGGTGGTAAGAAGGGCTTTCACTACACTGCTTCAAAGCAAGGTTGTGCAAGTCCACCATTAGAGTTTGCTTTTATAAAAACAAACATTACTTAACATTCTGCTCCACTCATCTGCTAAGCAACAGTGCTATTTGGTATTTAGATACTATCAAATGTTTGCTCTACGCAAACACAAAAAAAAAATAATAATTCTGTGTGTCTCAGAATATTCTTTCACCATTCCTTGTCTGGGTCACATGGACTGGGGAATCCTAGTGTTGTATTGTAATTTCAAGCTTTTCATATTGCCTTCCATACCTTTCCGTGACCCTTTCAACCAGTAAACTCACACTGGACACATTGCCACAGCTAAGAAAAACCATAAATGGCAAAAATTAAACCGACAATCAATGTTCAATTCTGTCTGATAAGTGATATTTTAACTGCAAGCATCAACTTTGGACATGACCAAGTAACAACTTGAAACAGAAATATCAGTCATGCTGTGCAAGCTATTTTTTCTTTACAATACGATATATTTCATCCCAATTGCTGCCAAAGAGATACAAGATTATTTTACAATATTTTTACTGCTTATACTTATTTTACATCTATCTTTGGAAATGCTGAACTTTCATTTCTCTGTGTCTGTCTAATCATGACAACAAAATGCATTTTGATGTTAGATCATGCTGTATAAATATGTAATTACATATTAGGCTCTATTTTATGCATCTTTGCTTACTCAGAATCCAAAATGGCATGTTGCAACAAGCTACAACATATGTAAGTTCAATATCTCACAGATTTTTTTTTTTTTCATTTGTTTTGCTGTTCATTTTAAGCAGGTTAAAACACTAAGAAGATATCATATCACTGTAGTAGAAAATAAATCTAATATCTTTTAAAACATAAATCAAGAAGGGGTTAGTGTGGGAGCATGGCACGGTCTGCATGGAACAGGTCGTGGATGGTACACATTATGTAGCTTTCTGTGGGGGGAGGGTCAAATGCAAGGACCATAACCATAATTCACAGAATATGGTAAACACAACTATGAATGTGAGAGACTATAGTCCAGTTATGAGGGCGTAGCTCCGTGAAGTGTTTCTCATACTCAGGAGTGCAGTGAGTTCAGAGTTAGTATATAAGTGGCATGGCGGGGGGCAAAGACTCCCTTCAATCACAGGTTGCACAAATAATAGTGTAATGAGAGGTTTCCTGTTTGTTTGTTTATTTTTTTGATTCACACATTATATTTTGGACAACAATCAGAACACACAGTTCTGGTCTCCCATTTGTGATACGGGCTGGGATCATCATATTGTCACACTGAAGAGGTTTGTGTGCCCTCGTGATGTATGTAGCCATGTTGTATGGGGCTGTGCAACTGACAAAGAATGATCCAAACATGTGACCACTACTGTGGTACATTTAGAGAGTAAGAGAACCTCACCCAGACGAGGGCAATGGGAACCACCCTTGTTGCATGACCTTGCAGTAGTTTTCATTGTCAATTATCTGGACCAAGTGACCCACATATCCTATGAGGTTTCAGCCCCAAAAAATAGCTATTTATAATCACCATGAAATTACTTATGTATAAACATTTTAATGTTCTATATGTGTCAATAAAATTAATTATGTGTATTTTTAGAAAAAAATAGTTTATGTTTATCTTTTAAATATATTTTTATGATACGCTAATGAAATTCCCTTATTGTCATACCTTACTATCAGTGGGAAGTATTCACAAATATGGTACACAACAAAATACCAATAAACAACCAGCTGGTAAATGTAAGCTGTTTCACTAAACAAACAGAGGTAGCACAATGTGATTCTGATAGCACCTATATAGTCTATGGAGAGCTTAACATTGTACACCTTGAAACTGGATACATAGGATGAAGGAGTAAATATTGTTTTCCTCCATCAAGACTAGTGGTATCTCTGAGCAGAAATGTTTGGACATGCATGCTGGTCCATCACGTTATGGAATCGGCTATTTTCAAATTATATATACTATATAGTTTTTGCTTTTCTATAGTAATGTATTAAAAGGAGTATAAGAATGCACTCTGGAATATATGCTTAGTGCAATGACATCATCAAGCATGCGCAAAGGCGCTTGCATGATGAGGAGTATATGCTTCTACAAACATAAACACTTCGGAGTTGGAGTTACAAATAAGGTATAAAAATGGAAACGTTAATAATTCAATGGAATATATTCGATGGATGAATTTATTGTTGGATTATGATGTTAAAAGGAGCTAAGTTTCAACAAGGGATGTAAACCTGTGGAAAAGGTAAATTATGTGTATTATCAGACTGGAGCTTTAGCCACTGGGGATGCACAAGCCAGTGCATTTCTTTGTGCCAGTCCCAAGCCCAGATAAATTGGGAGGGTTGCGTCAGGAAGGGCATCCGGCATAAAAGTTTGCCAAATCATACATGCAGACAACAGTAAAAAAATACATACTGGATCGGTCGAGGCCCGGGTTAACAACGACCGCCACCAGTACAGTTGGCCAACAAGGTGCTGGCGGAAATTGGGCTACTGTTGGTCGAAGGAGGAGAAGAGGGGGAAGGCATGCCCGAAAGCAGGTAAAGGCTAGGACTGTGGTAGTGAGGGTCGGAACTTTGAATGTTGGCAGTATGACTGGTATAGGGAGAGAACTAGCTGATATGATGGACCGAAGGAAAGTTGGTATATTGTGTGTGCAAAATACCAGATGGAAGGGGAGCAAGGCTAGGTGTATCGGAGGCAGTTTAAAATTGTTTTATCATGGTGTGGATGGGAGAAGAAGTGGCGTAGGCATTATCCTGAAGGAACAGTATGCTAAGAGTGTTTTGGAGGTGAAATGAGTGTCAGATAGAGTGATGTTTATGAAGCTGGAAATTGATGGTGTAAAGATGAATGTTGTTAGTGCATATGCTCCACAAGTTGGGTGTGCGATGGATGAGAAAGAAAAATTTTGGATTGAGTTGGATGAAATGGTGATGACTGTACCCAAGGATGAGAGACTGGTGACTGGAGCAGATTTCAATGGGCATGTTGATGAAGGGAACAGAGGGGATGAGGAAGTGATGGGTAGGTATGGTGTTAAGCAAAGGAATGCAGAAGGTCAGGTGGTTCATAGGTAGGTACTAAGCTTTCGGCCCTAGGGCCTATACAAGCCCAGCCAAAAAGGTACCCTGGCTTTTGCCACCCAAGAAAATTATTTTCCTGTGCCACTGTCGAGCAGAGCCACAGAGGTGATCCCTGGGGTGAATTTCCTATTCCCCATCCAATCATCAAGATTTTTCTTGAAGAGTGCTAATGTGGAGCTTTGTTTGATATAGATAGGTAGTTTATTCCAGACTATGGGAAGTCTCTGGGACAGGAATCTATCCCTCCGGCATGTTCTGTTTATTGCGGTGACAAGGTTTAGGTCCCTAGAGCATGTAGCTTGGAGAGATTGGGATTTTTTTAAGTGGAGCATGTCCAACAGCTCTGGGTTTGACATAGCTTTGCATGTTAGGCAGAGATCACCTCTGAGTAGGCGATATGCGACGGAGTAAAGCTGGAGTTTTTTGAGAGGGTCTCCATAGGGCATCTGTTTGAGGCCGGTAATCCACGAAGAAGTACAGGAGAGTATACAGACAAAGAGGTTGGTGAAGAAGAAGTGGGATTGTCAAAGAGATGAAGAAAGTAGACAAGAGTATAAGGAGATGAGGTGCATGGCAAAGAGAGAGGTGGCGAAGGCTAAGTGGTAGTGGATTTTGCGAAAAGGATGGACATGGCTGTGATGAATACGTATTTTAACAAGAGGGAGGAGCATAGGGTGACATACAAGAGTGGAGGAAGATGCACACAGGTGGATTATATCTTATGCAGAAGGGCCAGTCTGAAGGAGATTGGAGACTGTAAAGTGATGGCAGGGGAAAGTGTAGTTAGGCAACATAGGATGGTGGTTTGTAGGATGACATTAGTGATCAAGAAGAGGAGGATGAGTGTGGGGACAGCACCAAGGATCAAATGGTGGAAACTGAAAAAGGGTAATTGTGAGGTGATGTTCAGGGAAGAGTTAAGACAGGCACTGGGTGGCAGTGAAGAGTTACCGAATAGCTGGGTAACTACAGCGGAGCTAGTAAGAGAGATGGCTAGAAAGGGGCTTGGTGTGACATCTGGAAAGAGGAAAAACAACAAGGAGACCTGGTGGTGGAATGAAGAAGTACAGGAGAGTATACAGAGAAAGAGGTTGGTGAAGAAGAAGTGGGATTGTCAAAGAGATGAAGAAAGTAGATAAGACTATAAGGAGATGAGGTGCATGGCAAAGAGAGAGTTGGCGAAGGCTAAGGATAAGGCGTATGAAGAGTTGTATAAAAAGTTGGACACTAAGGAGGGAGAAAAGGACCTGCACCGATTGGCTAGACAGAGGGACCAAACTAGTAAAGATGTGCAGCAGGTAAGGGTGATAAAGGATAATGAGGGAAACATACTCACAAGCGAGGAGAGTGTGTTGAGCAGATGGAAAGAGTACTTTGAGGGGTTGATGAATGAAGAGAATGAGAGGGAGAGAAGGTTGGATGATGTGCGGATATTGAATCATGAAGTGCAGTGGATTAGCAAGGAGGAAGTAAGGATAGCTATGAAGAGGATGAAGAACGGAAAGGCTGTTGGTCCAGATGACATACCTGTGGAAGCATGAAGATGTTTACTTGAAATGGCAGTGGATTTTTTAACTAGATTGTTTAATGAAATCTTGGAAAGTGAGAGGATGCCTGAGGAATGGAGAAAAAGTGTTTTGGTACCAATTGTTAAGAATAAGGGTGATGTGCAGAGCTGTAGTAACTACAGAGGGATTTAATTGATCAGTCACAGCATGAAGTTATGGGAAAGAGTAATGGAAGCTAGGTTAAGAAGGGAGGTGATGATTAGTGATCAGCAGTATGGTTTCATGTCAGGAAAGAGCACTACAGATGCGATGTTTGCTCTAAGAGTGTTGATGGAGAAGTACAGAGAAGGTCAGAAGGAGTTGCATTGTGTCTTTGTGGATTTAGAGAAAGCATATGACAGGGTGCCTAGAGAGGAGTTGTAGTATTGTATGAGGAAGTCGGGAGTGTCAGAGAAGTATGTAAGAGTGGTACAAGATATGTACAAGGATAGTGTGACAGTGGTGAGGTCTGCGGTGGGAGTGACGGATGCATTTAAGGTGGAGGTGGGATTACC
>NC_056746.1:329632169-329762169 GCF_019279795.1 Protopterus annectens
GCTAATCTATAATCAAATGGGATAAGTTATTTTGAGCACACAAAAAAGGAAATTGGCTAGGCTTAAAATGACCTACAAGGGGAGCTAAGCTGGTACTTAACTATGAATCTATGAACTTATTTACTGCAATCGACTACCAGGAAAGTCTGACTGGACAATAAAATCCTTTTCAGCAGAGATGCAGGGAGAAAAGTTCCAAGTGCTATAAATATATACAGATAAGATACATACAGTTTACAGAGATAGATACAGATTGGCTAACACAAAAGGAGTACAATAAAATTTGCATTTACATACAATGAGCAGGGCTACGTTTACATTTATAATATACTGTATATAGAGTTTTATTTTCATTGCATTATACCACATTGAAGGATATCTGGATAACAATATAATCATGGTTTTATATACAATATACAAAGGTGCATTTCTGTAGTAGTATGCAGAGTTACTTCTCATTCTAACAATTAGTGATGAATGTAGCCATCTGGGGGTGTAAACCTTGGCTCTAGATGATTGTTACTTTTGAAGTGACACCCCAACCCCATGTGCAAATATGGGAAAGGGGGCTGAGGATGGATGGATGTATCTGTGTGCAGACTCCACTTTTAGATTCACAAAATCAGCTGTGTGAAGAATATTCTGTAATAATGCAGAAAGAGATGCTGATAACTGTAACAATCTGTTTGTGTCAGCAAAACTTAGTTTACCATTGTTTTTGGAGGGAAAGAGTGGGCAACAGGTTTTAGTCAACTGGAAAAATAGGAGGGAGTATGGGAGATGTTACCTGTGGTAATGAGGTGTAAGACTGAGTTTAGCCTTGAGAAATGCAGGAGCACAACCTGGAGTCTGCTAGATCTCTTTAACTCTGGTGTTAAAGATATTAGATTGTCCATTTGTCTGAGAGGGACTGGTACAGAGTCCCACTTTTTGGAGAAGTTGTTGGAGTACAGGGAGTCCCCCAGTGAGTTGTTTGATTTTGGTTACTAGTAGTTGGTGTTTGTGGAGCACAGAATTCTGTTAGTGGGGTATTACATGATTACATTTGTTAATGAGATTATGAGTAGTACCTACCTGTCAGAAGGTTAGGTAGTGTGACAGTTCTGTCCAGTGTAACTGTATCAGAACCAGGCAGTGATGTGCCCTGTTAGGTAAATTAGCTCTGAATCTGGCAACTTTGTTAGAGCATTGTCCTAGCTGGCCTTTCTGTGCAGATTATAGGAACGTGAAAATGGGAACATCATAATGCAGTACTGGAAGAGAATAGATCGAGGCAATATATTTTTCTGACAGTATCAATTAGATCTGATTTGATAATACAGAAGGAGTTGAGTTTTTTTTTTTTACTACTTGCCTTATGTGAATGTCAGATTTCATGTTTTCACCTCTGATCATGCCTAGATGTTTAGTGCAAGTAACAAATTTAATTTTTGTGCTATTTGATGAGGTTATATCGAAAAGTACTTTTTGTGCAGTCAATTGTTTAGGAGTACACAAATTGATTTACTTGTTTTATTTATTTATTTATTTTATTTATTTAACATTTGTTGACCAGGAAAGTCCAAGTAGGACAGAGGCTATTTTCAGCAGAAGCCTGAGGAGAATTGCTTCAGATGCATGTCTTTGAAATGTGGGAGGAAACTGGAGCACTTGGAGGAAACCCACGCAAATGCAGGGAGGACATGCAGACTCTGCACAGAAGGCACCCCAGCCGAGAATCAAACCGGAGAACCAGTTAGGGTTTAAAAGTAACAGAGTCTTTTAGCCACCTTTCTATAGCGGCAAAGGAATCTTGGGTTATTTCTTGTAGTTTTTCCAGTATTTCAGCCAAAATGATCAAAGTGGAATCATCTGCTTACTGGACAATGGAAGTGTGCTTACTTACTCTCTGCAGGTCATTTATGAATATATTAAAAAAGCAGAGGGCCAAGAATATACCTTGTGGAACACTAACAGATACACGGAGAAAGGATAAAAATTCCTTTTGCCATTTAACTGCCTGGCATCTATCAGGTAGACAACTTTAAAGCCAGGTGAGTTTTGGGCTAGAAGTTTTGATTAGAAGGCTCTAAGGTAGCCAGTTTGTGTAATAACTTTTGGTGGGATAACAAATCAAATGCTTTTGAGATGTCTATGAAGAGTGCAGATATCAGTCTGCCTACATTTCTATGCAGGTTTACACTGTAACTAAAACTGAGAAGGGCAGTGGTGGTATTGTGATTGGAGGTTATTTTTAGTGGCATACTTGAGTAGCTGGAACTGGATCAAGGAATTTAGACAGAGAGGATAGAATGTTTATTGCTTTATAATTTGAGATATCTGTGGAGGTGTCTCCTTTATGTAAAGGTAGGATGTAAGATTTTTTCCGTAATGGAGAGACACAGCATTCACTGATGGATCTGTTTATTAAGATGGAAACTAATTATGCTAGGTCATCAGTTGCAATCCTGATATTTTCAGCTGGTTTATTGTCTGGTGCTAGAGTCATTTTTTTTTGCTTATGAAGATGCCTCTTAATGTAGGATGTAGACACCGGTTTGAAGGTCAGTTTATTACTGTTGTTATCCATTAGAGGAGGGGTAATCTGGGAGTTGGGGGTACTGTAACCGATTAGGTATGCTACTGTTTGTATCAAATGAGTGATGACTTTATTTGCTATATGACTAATTGAGTGTCTATGGATGGAGCAGGTTGTGTGGAATTAATTTCCCGTTGGTAACTTTAATAATTCTATAGCCTCTAACAAGAAGAACAAAAAATCATCTTATAAGTATGTATGCATGTATGTATGTATGTATGTATGTACACACTCAAAACATGATCAACCAACAGACCACTTACACTGATGCAGCTGCATCACAGATGACAAATACACAGCTAATGAATTTAACAATTATTTTGCATCTATAAGTTTATTTCATTTAGTGAGTAATATTAATAGTCAAACATAAGATATTCTTGATACCCTATTTTAGTTTTTTTAACTTTATTTATTCCATATAGTATATTGTGTCCTGTGCAATTGTTATGCATGGTGCACCATATCATATCAGTGGTTGGCTGCTTCATTTCCTACCCTTTTCCTATTCTGCCTCCTTGGTTTCCATTTTGGTTTACCCTCTCCTTCCTCCTGGTATAATTTTCACTCCTGTAGTATTCGAATACTTCTTTCCATTGCTTTTTCATTTTTCCCATCCCTCCTTTCCTCATTCTGGTCCTAAACCTCTTATGTAATTCATGCTGCTGTACTGATTTTTCCCCTTCCAATTTTGAGTGATGATGGCTTTAACCTCAGTACACAACAGTCTGATACTGCTCATCTCTCCTTCTTTCCAGATGCTGTCCCATTTATTCATCTCCCATTTGCAGAATTCCCAAATATGATCTGCTTCCTTTTGAAGTATGTCTCCGCATATCTTCTGTACTTGTTTCAAGACTTTTTGTGCTCACCTATAGACACAGATCATGTGCATCATTCCTGCTCTTTCTTCCTAACATCTCCAAAATCTACTATTCACCTTTTTACCTTCCTTTACCAATGTTATCTGGGTTCAATACCATCTCTCAAGCTTTGATCTCCCACTCCATGCATGCACCTCACTGCCCACAATCTCTAATGTCAGAATCCTGTAAATCTCTTCCACCCCTTCCACCTTTTCTCCCTTTCTCAATCCTTTCTCATTCTAGCTCCTTCGACCTTGTCCTTTCTTTCCCTTAAAGCCTCATTAACGTGTTTGACCCTTTGCCTCCCTAACCGCATTTATTTATTCTAGGGTGCCATCCTCTCTCCTTTTGCCCTCTTTTTCTGCCTCTTTCTCCTGTTGCCCTGTCTATAATTGTTTTTCTTGGTCTAAGTACTGATTTGTTCCACCATTGGGCATCCGGTATACTGTAGTGACTCTTCCATTATTTTTAATTCTTTCCCAGTTATCGTTTACTCTTCATACCAAATCATCTTCTTCTTGAACTATTCCTCTTTTCCTCCAGCTTTCTTCATTTCCCCCCCTATCTTTGCCTCCCAATCTCCTGTTCCCAAACACATAAACATACACACACACACACACACACACACACACACACAAAGGTGCATGAGTGTGTATACACAAACACACAAACACACACACACACACACACATACATACATGCACACACATAAAGATAATATTATAATGACCTTAACATCTGCCCAACTATCCCATATGTACAGGTGTAGGATTACAACTGTGCCTGATGTGAAAATAACATCAGAAGTATTATACATGGAGGGAAAACAATTGCAAGTTACTTGTCAAACAATTTGATGAGCTTAGAGTGATACTTTATATTAATATCAGTATTGTTATTATGACTGAGTTTTTGGATACTTCTCTTCTTCATTTTGAAGGGTGGCATACATTTGAATGCATCAAGCAAAGTACCTTTTGTGGGGTGTACTTATACATATTAAAATGAAAGGTAGTTACACACAGTAAATGCAGTAAATGAGATAATGAAGACAGATCTTTATGGAGCATCACCAAATGATCTGTTACACTTGATAGCGTGCTACAGAAGCCCTAAATTAAACTTTAGGCAAAATACAAGATATTCCCAAGCTGTAGAAAACAAATTATTTATTCATTGATTGCATTTACATGGTCACACAAGACCAAGTCCTAAAAGTGCTATCAAAAGCAAAAAAATACTGCATCAATGGGTCCTGGCAATATCCCTGGATGAATTGTAAATAGCACGAAGCATGATTTAGCCACATCCATAACAACACTGTTCATTCTCAGCCTTCTTACCGGTTGGAGAATAGCTACATTCATTCTCCTGTATAAGGAAGGACCTTCCTCAGACCCAGGCAATTACAGACCCATAAGTCTGTCCAGCTTCATATACAAAGCTATGGAAAGACATACCATGGAATTAATCAATCAGGACATAGGGAACCTCCAAACACTGGTCCTGTCTCAGTTTGGATTTGTTAAGGGCAGGTCATGCTTACTCAACCTGGTGCATTTTTTTGAATAGGTCACCAAAGCAATGGATGAAGGCAAAATGGCGCACACCACATAGATTGACCTGACCAAAGCTTTTGACACAATTCCCATACAGGCATAGTAGAAAAGCTAAATAAACTGGGAATAAACCCTATGTCACCCACTGGATTGCCAACTGTCTCACAGATAGGATGTAGATAAAATAGGGGAACTTGCCTCCACAAAGAGACGAGTCACTAGAGGAGTCCCCCAGGGTTCTATGCTGGACCTCTCCTGTTTGGCATCAACTTTTCTGAAGTAAAGGCCGATACCTAAGGGCTCTAGCTGACTATGTTTGCAGATGACTGCAAACTAGGAACAGTCATTGAATCACCAAATGACTTAACCATCCTGCAGGCAGGTTTGTCTCAAATAAATAAGTGTGTCAAAATCCTGGTCTGTAACTAAATGCCAAAATATGCATTATTGTATTCTTTGGGAATTCATCTACCCCATGGAAATACCACATTGACAATACGCCCTTAGGAGATAACCTAGTTGTTTGGGATTTGGGAAATTATGTGAACAGTAACCTAACTTATTGTTGTAAGAAAGCCCTTCTATATTGCACAGCTTATAAACAAAATGATTGTGTCTAGATCTAGGGATGCCATTGCCCCCTCTACTCAGTAGACTGATCACTGAATATAATGCCATGTCTGGCAAGTATCTATCCAGACACATGCAACAACTGAAATGCTCACAGAGATACCTTGCTAAAAGTATACAAGGCCCAACTCAAAGTCCTGTCACTATATTCAGTATCTTACATACTGCCAAGAGGTGACTTGTGTCTGGCATACAAGGCATCCTCCAAGCCATTACTTATGGATTTACTACATATCAGCAAGTCAGATGGCATCAAAAATACTCCGTCTGTAAATCTAAACTTTTTCTGTAACATCTACACAACAGTTTGGAGGGACAGGCATATCTCACAGAAGATACCGCTACTATGGAACAGTCTCCTCATCCTAATAAAACAAAGTACATATATTTTCATTTTCAAGCACATCTTGAATCAATGGATGGGAAACAGAACATTTACCCTAGGACAACTCCCTGTACTACTAATGGGCAGATGCAGCTCCTACATGACTTATTCCATGCATGAGTTCCCTCAATTTATGGTATAATCCCAATGCTTCTCATTAAGGGTAATATATAAGTATAGACCATGGGATGGTTAAGGCTAATCTATAATCAAATGGGATAAGTTATTTTGAGCACACAAAAAAGGAAATTGGCTAGGCTTAAAATGACCTACAAGGGGAGCTAAGCTGGTACTTAACTATGAATCTATGAACTTATTTACTGCAATCGACTACCAGGAAAGTCTGACTGGGCAATAAAATCCTTTTCAGCAGAGATGCAGGGAGAAAAGTTCCAAGTGCTATAAATATATACAGATAAGATACATACAGTTTACAGAGATATACAGATTGGCTAACACAAAAGGAGTACAATAAAATTTGCATTTACATACAATGAGCAGGGCTACATTTACATTTATAATATACTGTATATAGAGTTTTATTTTCATTGCATTATAACACATTAAAGGATATCTGGAGAACAATATAATCATGGTTTTATATACAATATACAAAGGTGCATTTCTGTAGTAGTATGCAGAGTTACTTCTCATTCTAACAATTAGTGATGAATGTAGCCATCTGGGGGTGTAAACCTTGGCTCTAGATGATTGTTACTTTTGAAGTGACACCCCAACCCCATGTGCAAATATGGGAAAGGGGGCTGAGGATGGATGGATGTATCTGTGTGCAGACTCCACTTTTAGATTCACAAAATCAGCTGTGAGAAGAATATTCTGTAATAATGCAGAAAGAGATGCTGATAACTGTAACAATCTGTTTGTGTCAGCAAAACTTAGTTTACCATTGTTTTTGGAGGGAAAGAGTGGGCAACAGGTTTTAGTCAACTGGAAAAATAGGAGGGAGTATGGGAGATGTTACCTGTGGTAATGAGGTGTAAGAATGAGTTTAGCCTTGAGAAATGCAGGAGCACAACCTGGAGTCTGCTAGATTTCTTTAACTCTGGTGTTAAAGATATTAGATTGTCCATTTGTCTGAGAGGGACTGGTACAGAGTCCCACTTTTTGGAGAAGTTGTTGGAGTACAGGGAGTCTCCCAGTGAGTTGTTTGATTTTGGTTACTAGTAGTTGGTGTTTGTGGAGCACAGAATTCTGTTAGTGGGGTATTACATGATTACATCATTTAGGGATGGGCAATATTCTGGTAGTTAATGAGATTATGAGTAGTACCTACCTGTCAGAAGGTTAGGTAGTGTGACAGTTCTGTCCAGTGTAACTGTATCAGAACCAGGCAGTGATGTGCCCTGTTAGGTAAATTAGCTCTGAATCTGGCAACTTTGTTAGAGCATTGTCCTAGCTGGCCTTTCTGTGCAGATTATAGGAACGTGAAAATGGGAACATCATAATGCAGTACTGGAAGAGAATAGATCGAGGCAATATATTTTTCTGACAGTATCAATTAGATCTGATTTGATAATACAGAAGGAGTTGAGTTTTTTTTTTTTACTACTTGCCTTATGTGAATGTCAGATTTCATGTTTTCACCTCTGATCATGCCTAGATGTTTAGTGCAAGTAACAAATTTAATTTTTGTGCTATTTGATGAGGTTATATCGAAAAGTACTTTTTGTGCAGTCAATTGTTTAGGAGTACACAAATTGATTTACTTGTTTTATTTATTTATTTATTTTATTTATTTAACATTTGTTGACCAGGAAAGTCCAAGTAGGACAGAGGCTATTTTCAGCAGAAGCCTGAGGAGAATTGCTTCAGATGCATGTCTTTGAAATGTGGGAGGAAACTGGAGCACTTGGAGGAAACCCACGCAAATGCAGGGAGGACATGCAGACTCTGCACAGAAGGCACCCCAGCCGAGAATCAAACCGGAGAACCAGTTAGGGTTTAAAAGTAACAGAGTCTTTTAGCCACCTTTCTATAGCGGCAAAGGAATCTTGGGTTATTTCTTGTAGTTTTTCCAGTATTTCAGCCAAAATGATCAAAGTGGAATCATCTGCTTACTGGACAATGGAAGTGTGCTTACTTACTCTCTGCAGGTCATTTATGAATATATTAAAAAAGCAGAGGGCCAAGAATATACCTTGTGGAACACTAACAGATACACGGAGAAAGGATAAAAATTCCTTTTGCCATTTAACTGCCTGGCATCTATCAGGTAGACAACTTTAAAGCCAGGTGAGTTTTGGGCTAGAAGTTTTGATTAGAAGGCTCTAAGGTAGCCAGTTTGTGTAATAACTTTTGGTGGGATAACAAATCAAATGCTTTTGAGATGTCTATGAAGAGTGCAGATATCAGTCTGCCTACATTTCTATGCAGGTTTACACTGTAACTAAAACTGAGAAGGGCAGTGGTGGTATTGTGATTGGAGGTTATTTTTAGTGGCATACTTGAGTAGCTGGAACTGGATCAAGGAATTTAGACAGAGAGGATAGAATGTTTATTGCTTTATAATTTGAGATATCTGTGGAGGTGTCTCCTTTATGTAAAGGTAGGATGTAAGATTTTTTCCGTAATGGAGAGACACAGCATTCACTGATGGATCTGTTTATTAAGATGGAAACTAAATATGCTAGGTCATCAGCTGCAATCCTGATATTTTCAGCTGGTTTATTGTCTGGTGCTAGAGTCATTGTTTTTTTGCTTATGAAGATGCCTCTTAATGTAGGATGTAGACACCGGTTTGAAGGTCAGTTTATTACTGTTGTTATCCATTAGAGGAGGGGTAAGCTGGGAGTTGGGGGTACTGTAACCGATTACTGTTTGTATCAAATGAGTGATGACTTGATTTGCTATATGACTAATTGAGTGTCTATGGATGGAGCAGGTTGTGTGGAATTAATTTCCCGTTGGTAACTTTAATAATTCTATAGCCTCTAACAAGAAGAACAAAAACTCATCTTATAAGTATGTATGCATGTATGTATGTATGTATGTATGTACACACTCAAAACATGATCAACCAACAGACCACTTTACACTGATGCAGCTGCATCACAGATGACAAATACACGGCTAATGAATTTAACAATTATTTTGCATCTATAAGTTTATTTCATTTAGTGAGTAATATTAATAGTCAAACATAAGATATTCTTGATACCCTTTTTTAGTTTTTTTAACTTTATTTATTCCATATAGTATATTGTGTCCTGTGCAATTGTTATGCATGGCGCACCATATCATATCAGTGGTTGGCTGCTTCATTTCCTACCCTTTTCCTATTCTGCCTCCTTGGTTTCCATTTTGGTTTACCCTCTCCTTCCTCCTGGTATAATTTTCACTCCTGTAGTATTCGAATACTTCTTTCCATTGCTTTTTCATTTTTCCCATCCCTCCTTCCCTCATTCTGGTCCTAAACCTCTTATGTAATTCATGCTGCTGTACTGATTTTTCCCCTTCCAATTTTGAGTGATGATGGCTTTAACCTCAGTACACAACAGTCTGATGCTGCTCATCTCTCCTTCTTTCCAGATGTTGTCCCATTTATTCATCTCCCATTTGCAGAATTCCCAAATATGATCTGCTTCCTTTTGAAGTATGTCTCCGCATATCTTCTGTACTTGTTTCAAAACTTTTTGTGCTCACCTATAGACACACATCATGTGCATCATTCCTGCTCTTTCTTCCTAACATCTCCAAAATCTACTATTCACCTTTTTACCTTCCTGTACCAATGTTATCTGGGTTCAATACCATCTCTCAAGCTTTGATCTCCCACCCCATGCATGCACCTCACTGCCCACAATCTCTAATGGCAGAATCCTGTAATCTCTTCCATCCCTTCCACCTTTTCTCCCTTTCTCAATCCTTTCTCATTCTGGCTCCTTTGACCTTGTCCTTTCTTTCCCTTAAAGCCTCATTAACGTGTTTGACCCTTTGCCTCCCTAACCGCATTTATTTATTCTAGGGTGCCATCCTCTCTCCTTTTGCCCTCTTTTTCTGCCTCTTTCTCCTGTTGCCCTGTCTATAATTGTTTTTCTTGGTCTAAGTACTGATTTGTTCCACCATTGGGCATCCGGTATACTGTAGTGACTCTTCCATTATTTTTAATTCTTTCCCAGTTATCGTTTACTCTTCATACCAAATCATCTTCTTCTTGAACTATTCCTCTTTTCCTCCAGCTTTCTTCATTTCCCCCCCTATCTTTGCCTCCCAATCTCCTGTTCCCAAACAGTTTTTAAGGTTCCCGTCATCCTACCTCATGCATCCCAGCTCTTTTAGTACTGCTTCATTCATGTACTTTAGTAAGCTTCTCTATGTCTCCTTCGCCCTTATTTTCTTGTGCTTAAACTCCTACTCTTCTGTTTCTGTCCATTGAATGCCAGTGCATATGATGAGATATGTGGAAGCCACCCCTTTTCTTATTCCTTCTCATTTTTGCCTTGCTCACATTTTCCCCTTGCCTTTATTGACCCAGCTTCCTATGGCTTTTTGAATGTGGTACAACCTTTTTTCCAAAGAGTGCATGGTATGGAGTATTGGGGGGTTATAGGTGATATCATCATCATCATCCTTCTATGCTGCCACAAACAATTCCATGGAAACTAAAGTCATTTTAACTGTTTATTTCAGTGTTTTCATCCAGACCAGGAACTTCATCAGAAATAAAGTGTCATTATAAAGAGTCTCATTACAAAAACACAGGCAGAAAATGATAAAACAATTACATATGTTTGTCAGCTTGTTGTCTTAACCAGCTGTTTAAAGAAACATGCTCATTTTGACCTGGCAGTAACAGTAGCATTAAAAATAAACTGCCACCAAAGTTCCCTGAATTCAAGGTAATCAAAATAATTTCCTCTCTAAAAACTTTTTGATACAGATGTTTATAAGATTATTTATTTAAAATCAGTGAACATTTAAACACGATTAAGAATAAGGATGACAACAACACATTCACTAGACAGTTTATTTTGTTCAAATTTGTAAATGTTTACATTTTTGTATTGGAGAATATATTCCCCTGCTTTGTTGTCATTTTCTCCCTTTGGGTAGTCATAACAGTGTAACTTCTTCCCCCGCTCTGATTTTCAACTTTGCTTCTTGTAATCGAATAATGTCTCCTCCATCTTCTTTCACGTTTCCTGAATTCTCCTTCTTTTGATAGAATGTGACAGACGCCCCAATGCCTCAAATAATTAACTCTACTTTCCTTGTTATTTTTACCCACCTCTTCATGCTTTCCCAGCAGCTGTCATCCAGGTTTGCTGTTCTTCTGGGTCGTCCTCGCAAGATGAACATTCTGTGTTATTTGGCAGTTGCCTATGCTCAGACCCCACCACCACCCCATCTGGCCTCTGAATCCCTGCCTTTTTGCTCTTGCATGTACATGGGTATGCCACTATGCCCTGGATGTCTGCCTTTTAAGACTTTCTTTTGTTCCCTTCCAGTATCACTCACACTAATACTTTGCATACCAACCCAGTACTGAGGTTACAGACTTTTTATGTTATACCACTCTTCCTTCGTTTCATATTTGTCTATGGGTGGTTCTTTACCCCACTTTTCCCTTGTTTCACTCCCTACATTATTTTTCATGCCTCTAGTTGTTACAGCAACAATTATTGCTTAGTTTTTTAAAATTTAGGCATTAAGCTTATATTTACTGCAGTATTTTGATATATTTTATGTGTTGTGGCTTTTGAGATTCAGAATATCAAGCCACGTTTAAATAACGGGAGGACAATTCTTGAAATAAAGAAGATATTGAAAATGTTGGCAAAAGATGTGGAAATTATAGGACTTTACCTTTAGAAAAACTAAAAATTAATACCTTGGCCATTTCTCCCAAATATCTACATAATTTATCCACAAGAATCAAAATACAATCAAAAGCTAATAACATTAAAAGTATCTTCCATGAATAGAAAGGGAAAATGTCTCGGATATAAATGACATTCTTGATGCCTATCGAAATTACTATATGGAATATTTCCAAAAAGAAAATATACATATCGATCAATTAAATCTAGATGAAAAATGTTCTAATATAAAAAAAAACAGGAAAATGAAAACTAGATTTGCAAGCACCCATATCATACAAAGAAATTACAGATATAATAAAATAGGGTAAAAATAATAAAGCTCCAGTTATAGATGGCATAGTTATGGAAATATATAAACTTTCTCCTTCAAAGATACTATCTCTCTTCCATAAAACTCTATTAAAAATTCAGTCACAAGCTTTAATGCCACCCTCTTGGAGATATTCCTTAATCACATCAATCCTAAAGGAAAACAAATCCCGAAACCTCTGTACCTCATATAAACCTATATCATTATTAAATAATGACTATAAGATATTTATGACAATATTAACTAACTGAATGAAAATACCACTACCCAAAACAATAAATAATGATCAAACTGGATTTATATATCATAGACACACATGACAATATTAAAAAGATAATTTCTCTTATAGATTGTTAATAAAGAAAATAAAGAAACACTCCTAATTGGCTTAGATTTAGAGAAAGCCTTTGATTACCTAAATTGGGACTATTTATTCAAAATCCTAATGCTATTTGAATTTTCTGCATCATTTGTTCATCTAAAGAATATATATATATATATATATATATATATATATATATACAAATTATTTAGTCTGTGTCAAGTTAGGTCATTTTACCTCTGAATCTATACATATAACAAAAGGCACTAAACAAAGATGTCCCATGTCACTGATTCTATTTGTTCTGGCTATTGAAATATTGGCAGATTCAATTCATAACAATATAAAAATTAAAGGAATACATGTTTATGAACAATACAATTCTAAAGTAATGCTATTTGCTGATATTACTAACATTATCTAATACAAAAGAGACATTAGAAGAATTAGATATATTAATTGACAAATTTCACATGACTTCAGGACTCCATTTCAATAAATCAAAATCAAAATTTCTATTTTTAAATAAAAAAAAACTGCAGACTAAGGAGGATCACATCATAGGGAAACAAGAATCTAGCTTAAGATATCTAGGAATTGAGTTATGCAAGGATAATAATGAATTAGTCTCAAAAAACTACAGTAAAAACTACAATAATATCATCAATACAATTACAATCTCTGTGGAAAAAATGGAACAAAATAATATTAACATTTGAAGATAGACTACAGTTAATAAAAATGGTTTTACTGCCCAAGATCCTATATATAATTTTGGCAATACAACTGTTAACAGAAAGGAATATACAATGTGTATGGTTTCCTAAAAGAAATAGATTAGCTTTAATACATCATATCAGACCATGGAAACAGGGAGGATTAAACTTTCCTGATATAGAAACATATATAAAAGCATCAATATCTAAAACAATCTCAGATTGGATAAATCCAAATTACTTTGCAAATTGGAAAGAATTATTAACTGTGATATCAATAAATGAATTTGATTTAAAAAAAATTCAAATAACAGATAAAAACTATTTGCTATGGCACATATTAAGTATTAGTATGCAATATAACATAACTAAACCCACTAAAACTTGCATGATTAATTATTACATTGACACATTTAGGAAAATTATTAATGCAAATATAGATTTAAAAATCTGGTTTGATCTTTACCACCATTTATAGTCACAAAGAACTTTCCACATATGTTTCATGCTCATTAAATGATTTATAAAAATCAGTGTATGGCAAGATTATATATTCCCCATTCTGAAGGAGGTATGGGCCTCCTTGAAATTGATTACATGTGTAGATCTGCAATTGTGGGACTGCATAGATATCTGCTGACCTCACAAGACCCAAACATAGTGAAAGTTTTGAAACATGAGGAGAATAAATCTAAGATGACTTCCCTTCTTAGTCTAGCAGAAGCATATCAGCATCAAGAGGGAATGGAAATCAAACCAGAAGTAGATAAAAATCAGGCAGGAACTGAAGGTGCCAAAAAAACAAAAGAAAGAATATAAGGTGAAGGATCAGATAAGAAGGCAAGAAATGTAGAAAAGGCATAAATATAGTTGCAAGTATAGTAAACTACTGGAACAACCTCATGTTGATCAGGATCTGATACAGGAATGATTAAGGGGAGGCAAATTCAAACCAAAAGCTGAAAGGGCAATACTGGTGGCCCAAGATAGTGGACTATGTACATGTTGTTTTACAAAGTCTGTTGAACATGTGGGAGAAACAGACAAATATAGGTTTTGTAAAACAGACTTGGAAACAGTTGCACACCTTGTTGTTGGTTGCGATATACTAATGGCAGAAGGACTGTATACTGAAAGGCATAATAATGTGGCAAGACAGTTGCTATGGGAACTGTGCAAACATTATAATATTGAAGTAGCTGAAAAACACTGGAAACATGAGCCAGATAGCATCGTAGAAAATGATGAAGTCTACATCACATGGGATCATCCATTACCAACAGTTGAAAAGGATAGATGCAAGAAAACCAGATATAGTGGTCCATGAAAAGAAGACAAAAGTAGCATTGATCATTGAAATTGCTACACCCAATGACTACAGCGTCTTACATGCAGAGAGATACAAAGTCATAAAATATCAGGATTTGCAGGCAGAAATGAGAGCGATGTGGAAGAAAGATACCCAGACAGTTCCAATAATAGTAGGAGCAATGCGTCTTATAAAAAAGAATCTACAATCGTATTTAGATATGTTACCAATATATGTAACTTCATACAAATTGCAGAAGGAGTCTTTATTGGGCACATTGTAGGTGCTGCGAAGAGCACTTCTGGCTGACATCAAAGATTGAAACAATAATAATTTCATTAACTTTAATCATACTTTGACTTGGGAATGGGGCCCATTCTCATCATGGTATTAGAAACCCAGAAGATCTGGAGAAAATAAAAAATAAATATAGCTCAGATGACATCACAGCAGGCTAGAGCAATGGATCTCCAAATTAAGGTGAAACCAGTGGAGCAGAAAACATCTGATCAGTTGCCAACTGAAGATATTTAGAAGTCTTTCCAGTACAAATGTCCAGTTGAAGTTGCATAGCAAGAGAAGGAACAGCAAACTGTGGCCGGTCTGACGCAGTCAATGTTGTGGAGTGATGAGTCAGTGAGCTCCCATATGAAAGAGCAATGGATGACACAAGATGAAACTGAAAAGAATGTGACACAGGAAAATGCTCTGGAGCTTTCTTTAGAAGGCACACAGGAAATGGACAACAAAGAATGTGCCCTCAGTTTAGAAGAAAATGATCTAAGAGAAGAGTTGTTTGATTTAACAGAAATGGACAGACATATTAAGATCAGTGATAAAATAGACTACAGAAAGTCAACAAAACCCAAAAAAGTTAGAAGTTTAATAAACAAATGAACACAGTAATTAGGACTGTCCAAAGAGATTCACATGATATAACAGAAGTATATAGGATATATTACAGTGCAGTGAAATTAATAACAGATAAAGTCTTACCATAAAAACATGGGGTTTTAAGGGAAAGTAAGGGGAGAAATTGAATGCCATCATGGAAATATCGAATAGAGAAAACTATAAAGCAAATCGGACAAGAAGTGTCACTGGTGGAAGAGTTTATAAGAGGGAACAGATCAACAAAAATACTCAGAAAGACGTGATAAAAGCAATGCACAATATCAGAACAGATCAGGCTCTATCATGCACTGTCACAAATAATAAAGTAAAAATATCATCATGGGCAAAAAAAATAGAAGATATGCAGATAAATATAAAGGAAAAGTGCAAAATAAGCAATTTATTCATGACTGAAAAAAGTTTTATACAGAACTGGGAAACAAGGCAAAAGAAACTGAAATACCACCAAAAAAGAAGAAATAGATACATTTTGGAGAAATATCTATGAAGATCCTATACAAAGATGCTAAATGGATAGAAAAACTAAAAGAAAGAATAAGAAGTTCAAATGTACAGGATATGAAATGGGATGAAGTAACAGCCAGAGAGACTGAAACAAAGTTAAGAAAAGCTACAAACTGAAAAACCCCTGGCCCAGATGCAGCACCTAACTTCTAACTAAAAGTATTAACATCTTTACATGAAGATTTAGCCATGAGTAAAAACTATTTATACACGCACCTCAAACAGACACCAACCTGATTAACAACAGGAAAACAATACTCTTACTTAAGAGTGAACCTGCAAGCTATCCTAAAAACTATTGATGAATAACTTGCCTTCTGATGATATACACTGGAATTGATATTGACAGAGTTTATAGTTATTTAGAAGTAAACTCAATCATGGCAATAGAACAAAAGGGAAATAAAAGAAAGTCATATGGAATAAAGGATCATTTACTGTTAAATAAAGTCATAATGGAGAACTGTGAAAAGGGGAAGAATCTAAGTATGGCATGGATAGACTACAAAAAACATTTAACAGTATCCCACATTCATGGATAAAAATAGTGCTTAAAATGTATAAGATACATCCTACATTGATTGGTTACATTACAGCGATCGTGAAATAGTGGCAAAACACTTTGCAGTTAAGCCATGATCAAGGACAAATTATTATTCCAGGGAATAAAAATTCAAAGGGTAATATTCCAGGGTGACTCTCTGTCACCGGTGATATTTTGTCTTGCCCTTAACCCATTATCTGTCTACTTAACAGATTAGGTCATGGCCACAATTTGGATCCCAGAAAACAACAAAGTATAAAGACTTCCCTCTTCTTTTTGTAGATGATTTAAAACTGTATAGTTAATAAGAGGAGGAACTGAAAGCACAACTGCAAGTGGTCAAAACTTTTTCAGATGATTTAGAATGTCAATTGGTATTGACAAATGTGCAAAAGCAACGTTTAAAGCAAGAAAGCTACAGCACCAAGAAAACATTAGTCTGGGACAGACGTGATATAAAATAACTTGAGCAAGAGGGAGTGTATAAATATTTGGGAATTGATGACAGATCAGCAATAAAACATGAACAAATGCAAATAAAACTTAGTAAGGAATATTTTAGATGACTAAAATTAATACTGAAAACAGCACTGCCGTCTAGGAACAAAGTTCTAGCTATAAACCAATTTGCTCTTCCTGTCCTATCTTACAGTTTTGGAGTGATTGACTGGCCCCAAAAGCTGTTGGATAGGCCAGACAGGAAAACAAGAAGGATGCTCCTTACTTACCAAATGATTTATAAAAATCATTGCATACCAACATTATATATTTCCCATTCTGAAAGAGGTATGGGCCTCCTCAAAACTGATTCCATGTATAGATATGCAATCGTGGCACTGCATATATATATATCTGCTGACCTCCCAAGAGCCAAACATAGTGAAAGTTTTAAAATATTGAGAGAATATGTCTAAGATGACTTCCCTGTTTAGTTTAGCAGAAGTATATCAGCATCAAGCAGGAATGGAAATCAAATCAGACGAAGATAAGAATCAAGTAGTAACTGAATGTGCCGAAAAACAAAAGAAAGAATAAAGGTAAAGGATGAGATGAGACGGCAAGAAATGTGCAAAAGGCATAAATATAGTTGCAAGTCTAGAACACTCTTGGAACAACCTCATTTTGATCAGGATTGAATGCAGGAATGGTTAAGGAGATGTGAATTTAAACCAAAAAATGAAAAGTTAATATTGGCAGCCCAAGACAGTGGACTACGTACACACTGGATTACAAAGTCCATTGAACATGTGGGAGAAACAGACAAATGTAGGTTTGGTAAAACAGAATTGGAAACAGTCACACATCTTGTTGCTGGTTGTGACATACTAATGGCAGAAGGACTGTACTGAAAGGCGTAATTATGTGGCAAGACTGGTGCACTGGGTATTGTGCAAACATTATGGTATTGAAGTAGCTGAAAAACATTGGAAACATGAGCCAGAAAGCATCATAGAAAATGATAAAGTTTATATCACATGGGATCATTCATTACCAACAGTTCAAAATAGATGCGAGAAAAACAGATAAAGTAGTCCATGAAAAGAAGACAAAACTAGCATTGATCATTGAAATTGCTGTACCAGTGACTACATTGTCTTACTTACAGAGAGACACAAAGTCATAAAATACCAAATTTTGCAGGCGAAAACAAGGGCACTGTGGAAGAAAGATACCCAGACAGTTCCAGTAGTAGTAGTTGTAGGTCCAATTGGTCTTATTTTATTTATTCATTTATTTATTTTACATTTGTTGACCTGGATAGTCTGACTGGATGCATGTCCATTTTCAGCAGAGGCCCGGGGAGAAAAGCTTCAAGGTAAGCAGTTAAGATTACAGATACAACATTACAAATTACAATTAGAATATTTACAGTGATTACATGCGTAAACAAGTTATTCAGATTCCACAGGTTAAAGGTAATCTTGAGTGTTAGTCAGGAATAAGTTACACAAGTTGGCAGATTTAACAGTTTTTACTCATTCTAGAGGAGAGTTAGCCAGACGTGATGCATTGACATAGCCATTTAAGTAACAGATGCTGTTTGAGTCTTGTCTTAAACTGATACAGGGTAGAAAGTAAAGTAATATCGCCTGGGAGAGAGTTCCAGGATCTACCTACTGAGTTGGCAAAGAGATAGTCACAGGCTGAATTATTGATTTTACTAGTCTGAATTAGTAGTCTGTTAGATGATCGAAGTGGTCCAGGATTTTTATAAGGGGTGATAATTGTTAAGTGCAGGAGTATTGTCCGGATTATAGAGTATTTTATAGGCCAAAATCAGTTAATTCTACTGGAGTAGGCTGGGTAGTTCTAGCCACCCAAGCTGGTTTAGATTGACACAATGATGTGTCCTGAAAGGCAGCCCAGTGGCAAATCTGGTAATGTGGTTGTAGCAGATTGAGAGTTTGTTAATGACAGACATATTTAAATTACAGAGTAGAGGGGATGCATACAGATGAGTTGAAAGAAGGTGAGCGCGAGCTATGGCAATTTTAGCTGGAGGGGTTAGGAAGGCTTTTATAATGTAAAGTGAACCTAGTTTTTTATTGATGGTTTTGATAGATAGGATAACATGTAGGTTGAATTTTAGATTATTATCTATGATGACACCTAGTCGTTTTGTAGAGGGGTCAGGGGAGATTATTGTGCCATCATTTGCTTTTACGGTAAAAGTGAATGCAGTAGACCTATGTGTTGGTGAGAAAAACAGCATTTTCATTTTTTGGGGATTTAGGATCAGACAATGATCAGAAAGCCAGTTTTCTATTGTATTAAAGGTGGTCTGGGTAGCTGACCATAGCTCTGTTGGGGATGTGGCTGAGCAAATCAGGGTGGAGTCATTAGCATATTGGATACAGCTGACTTTTGGGATGACAGTATAAAGGTCATTAATGAACATGGAGAATAGCAGAGGACCTAGTATAGAACCTTGTGATACACTAAGGGTGTTAGGTAGGAGGTTAGAGAGTTTGTTTTGCCAAAGGACAGCCTGCTGTATGCCATTCAGATATGACTGAAACCAATGAAGAGCTTTAATGTCTAGACAGAATGTTTTCGGGTGATCAACCATGTCAAATGCTTTGGAAAGATCCAAGAAGAGGGCTGAGGAGATATAATTATTGTTGTGATTATAGTTTATGGTGTTGGTGAAGGCTAGGAGGGCTGAAGTAGTGCTGTAGTGAGGTTGGAAGCCGTGCTGGGTGTCTGCCATAAGGTGATTCTGGATTAGGTGGTACATCAGTTGCCTATGAATACATTTTTCCATAATCTTTGCAAGTGGAGATAGTATAGCTATTGGCCTATAATTGGATAATTCAGTAGAGCTACCACCTTTGTGAAGTGGGATTACATAGGATATTTTCCAGATGGTGGGGATTTTAGCTTCTGCTATGGTTCGATTTATTAGTATTGAGACGGGGTATGCAATAGAATCAGCTGAATTTTGTAGTTACTCGGCAGGGAGTTGATCAGCAGAGAGTGTTGTGGGTTTTAATTTTTTGATCAAGGTACGGATAAGTGAAGTGGCGACAGGTTGGAAGCTGAACGAGAGTTGGTATCTAGGGGTGGTACCTTCAGGGATGGGGGAGCTAGGAGGTAGTTGGCTAGCTAGGGCTTGAATTGTTTCAGTGAAGAATTGGTTAAAACTATCTCAGATATCCTCAGGGGGTTTATCAATGGTAGAAGCGGGGGTAGGGGTAAATGTTTGTCCAGGATGGAGTAGTTTATTTAAACCTGCCCAAAACTTCTGAGAGTTATTTTGATTTATTGTTTGTAAATTACAGTAGTATTGTTTTTTTGTCTTGTAAAAATGGATTTTTTTGTTTCATTCCTAGATTGCCCGTATTTAATATGATCTTGGGAGGTTTTTAGTAGTACGCCATAGATCCCATGCTTTGTTTCTAAGGGTAATTTTTAAGCCTGGACTCTTTAGACAGCCATGGCGCAGTATTTGCCTTTGTTCTTTTTGAGCGAACAGGTGCATGCGAATCAAGGATCTCAAGGAATTTGTTGTTAAAGTATGCAACTGCTTTCTCTAAGGGGATGTGTTTTAGAATAGACCAATTACATGAGTTTAGTTCTTGTTGGAATTTGGCAGGGTCAAAGTTTTTTTTTTTGTTTCTTACCATTCTGAGTAAGGGTTGTTGGGGGTTGATGTCTTTGTGCTTAATTATATAGGTGAGAAGATGATTGCTTAGGTCATCAGGGAGGGTCCCAGAAGTGTACAATTGGGGGTGACTATTTATGAGTACACAGTCAAGTATGCTTTCTTTTTGGTTATGTTTACCTATCCTGGTAGGGGTGGTTATGATTTGTGGAAATGCATGCAGGTTAATATGGGTGGTTGGGGATTCTGAAGAACAGGTGCCCCAGTCTATGTTAAAATCTCAGAGTAGTAGTGTTTCTTGGGGGTAGTGACATGATAGCCAGTGAAGGGTATCTTCAAGTGTAGATATATTGTTGCCTGGGGGAATGTACATACAGATGATATTGATACATTTATTTTTGTTAAGTTGCAATTTGGTGGCAAGAATCTCTGAGTTATTAATCTGAGGTGGTTGTATAGCATCTATGGTAACATTCAACTCAGATTTATAGAGAATGGCTACCCCACCCCCTTCCTGGAAATACGATCCAGCCTGTGTATGTTGTACCCAGGTGGTAACACTTCATTGTCTGTAGTGTTAGGTTTTAACCAGGTTTCAGATAAACAGAGACTCTCAGGGCAGTGGACAGCCAGGAGTGCATGTAGTTCATGTACCTTGTTATTAATGCTTCTAATATTGAGGTGACAGGCCAGGAGAGAGTTAGTTAGCCTTAGCCTATTAATTGTACGTTTGTAGCTTGGACTACAAGTAGAGGGAGTATATATATCTGAAGTGGATGGATCAGGTTTAGGGTGGATATCACCTCCAAGTATGAAGTTAGGTCAATACCTAGTGATGAACTTCAGGAATTTGTTTATAAGTTTATGGTAGTGTTTGGATCTAGAGCTAATGCGTGTAGGATTGATGTGTTGATAGAGTGAACAAGATGTTGGACAGGACACGGTACCGTAGGTATGGTTATAGGTGGGAGGATTTACAGCTGGGGTGATAGTATGGCCTTCTGGGTCCTGAAATCCTGTGAGAAACTGGTTTTCCTACAAGGTAAGGAGGTATGGTTTGAACAAGAGAGGTAGTAATGAGGAGTATATCATTGTCTGTGATAAAGCTTGTGAGCTAAGGAACTGTTTTACCTGGTGATACAACACTAGCAGAAGGAGTGGTAAACTATAGGGAATGGAATGGGGGTGGGAGAAAGCTAGATAAAAGCTGATAGGTTCAAGTAAAATATAGGTAATGGAATGGGGGCGGGAGAATATAAAAAATAATTTACAATCATACTTAGATATTTTACCAATATATATAACTTCATTTGAATGGCAGAAGGAGTCATTACTGGGCACATTGCGGGTGCTACAAAGAGCACTTTTGGCTAACATCAAAGATTGAAACAATACTAATTTCATGAACTTTAATCATACTTTGACTTAGTAATGGGGTCCATTCCCATCATGGTATTAGAAACCCAAAAGACTAGGACAAATAAAAAAAAAAAAAAATTAAAGAAAGAAAGAAATAAATACATAAATAAAATTTAATCACCCATGACCAATGCTTAAGAAAATAGATACAAGAAAAACAGATATAGTAATACAGAAAAAAAAGATGAAAGCAGTATTAATCAGTGAAATTGCTACACCCAGAAATTATAGTGTCTTATGTACTGAGACACAATCAGGAATTGCAAGCAGAAACAAGAGCGATTTGGAGTAAAGATACCAGACAGTGACAGTAGTAGTAGGAGCAACAGGACTAATAAAAAAGAATTTATAAGAGTATTTAAATATGCTACCAATACATGTAACCCAGTATGAACTGCAGAAGGAAACTATTCTAGATGCATTGCAAATGCCAAGAGCGCTCTTGGCTAAGATCAATGACTGAAGTAATACTAATTTCATGAATTAAATGTACTGTGACTTTGGAATGGGGTCCATTCCCTTCATGGTATTAAAAACCCAAAATATTTGGAGAAATTAAAAAAGTAGATAATCTGCATCCATACTGATTTTATGAGCTTTAATCATATTTTGACTCAGGAGTAGGATCCATTCATGTCACAGTATCAGAAATCCCAAATATTTGGATAAATTAAAAAACTAATAGATACAAAACCAGGGGGAAAATTAAATTACCCTGGAGCCTCTATGAATGTTTCAACAAACCCACTAGCACCCTCACTCACTTTTCTTTATAAGGGCTCCATTTCAGTCTGCTGGCAATTAAACCTTTGCTCAAAGAAGGAGAGCCTTCTAAGAGCTAAACAGTTGGGAGGTGTAAAGCAAAGCTATCAACAGAGCAACTAGAGGTAATGAAAGTACAGGTATTCAAATGCTAGCCAGTGCAGTCTAACAAGTGGGTGGCAGCATAAAATGTTAAGGGTTTGGTGAGTGGGTGACTGCATAAAGTCTTAACAAGGATGGCTGCATAAAGTGTTAATTTGGGTATGGTGAGTGGATGGCTGCATATAGTGTTTACCAAGGTTTGGTGAGTGGCTGGCTGCATAAAGTCTTAACAAGGATGGCTGCATAAAGTGTTAATTTGGGTATGGTGAGTGGATGGCTGCATATAGTGTTTACCAAGGTTTGGTGAGTGGCTGGCTGCATAAAGTGTTAACAAGGATGGCTGCAGAAAGTGTTAATTTGGGTATGGTGAGTGGATGGCTGCATAAAGTGTTTACCAAGGTTTGGTGAGTGGCTGGCTGCATAAAGTGTTAACAAGAGTTTGGTGAGTGGGTGGCTGTAAAAAGTGTTAACAAAGGTTTGGAGAGTGGCCAGCTACATAAAGTATTAACAAGGGTTCAGTGACTGGGTGGTTAAAAAAAGTGTTAACAATGGTTTGGTGAGTGTGTGTCTACACAAATTATTAACAATTGTTTGGTGAGTGGGTGGCTGTATAAAGTGCTAATAGTTTGGTGACTGGCTGTCAGCATGAAGTGTTAACAAGGGTTTGCTGAGTGTGTGACTACACAAAGGATTAACAAGGATTTGATACGTGGGTGGCTATAGAATGTGTTAACAAGGGTTTGGTGAATGGGTGGCCACATAAAGTGTTAACAAGGGTTTAGCAAGTGGGTGGGTGGCCGCATAAAATATTAACAAGGGTTTGGTCACTGTGTGTTTGCATAAATTGTTAACAAGGGTTTGGTGAGGAGGTGGATGCATAAAGTGTTAATTAGGGTTTGTTGAGTGGGTGGCTGTACAATGTGTTAAGTGTTTAGTGAGTTTGTAGCTGCATAAAGTTTAACAAGGTTTTGACTGGCAGACATTAGGAATTAAAGGGTCAATGGGGGAAACAGAGATAAGAAA
Organism: Protopterus annectens; assembly: GCF_019279795.1. Lineage (NCBI taxonomy): Eukaryota > Metazoa > Chordata > Ceratodontiformes > Protopteridae > Protopterus > Protopterus annectens. The sequence goes on from NC_056746.1 coordinate 329,656,062, forward strand.
AAAGATCTAAATATAAATCAATTTCTAGAGAAGGCAGGTGTCCATCTCACCCATACTTGACTGTCAAAAACTAACTAAGACTTTATGTAGTAAGTTCTGATCACTCCAGATTATGGGAATGTGCGTGTTGGGGAAGTCTAGAGATGTTGTACTCACATTATGATTAAAATCTGATGTGTTTTTCATCACATTTCATTCTTGCATTACTAGCCTTCCCTGTCATCTGCTGCTGTCCTTAACTAATGTGATGTAGCAATGACTTGTTAGAGGTAAGTACCTCTGCTACAGGAGGAAACTGTCTTCTTTTTCCATGTTTTGGTTGTGCTTTAGGTAATGCTTACTTGACATTGATTGGCAGTGATAAAACTGTGGAATTAAGTTTGAATACCCTTTGCACCTCACCCCTGAAAGACAGCATACTGCAGGCATGCAGATGGCATGAGCAATTTTTTGGTTACCTGATTATCACCATCTGTTAGCACGTTTTGTACTGTGCTTTACCCCCAGCCTCCAATGGATATCAAACAATATTGGTAAGCTCTGCTTTCAGGAGTATGAACATCTATTTCCCAAAGCTCGCTTGTCACTGATGTACCTAAATCTCTGAGAAACCTGAATCCACTCCACAGCCTGAAATATTCTCAGGACAAATGTTTGCATTGAATCTACACCAGTGGGATGGCTATCGGGTTTTCTGTTTGTTTTATTTCACATAACAAGAGGGTATCATAAAGTGAAAGAGAAACCATCATTTCAGTGGTTCATATTATACACAGTTGCCAACTACATGAAACATCAATTACATATCTGCTATGAAACTCAAGTCATGTAGGACAATTGTATGCAAAAGAAATCTTGCTCTCCTTAGAATGAATCCACCTTGCCTCTGACAAGGCTAGGGGAAAGAAAAACACTGCTTAATGAAACTGTTTAATGACTCGTGGCAAAAAGTGCAAGGCAGTGCAGAAGAAAGATACACTAATAGTGAAGCAGTAGCAGGGGGTCATATGGTGTTGGGGTTAGAGAGAATTCAAATATTAGGTTTAATATGTTACATAATGTGATACAGTGTTATTTCTGCATTGAGGATGGTATATAGGTAGCAGGTCATATAATACGCACACACACCATACTTCTCAATTGCCCCTGATTTCGTAGAATGCTCTTGTTTTTGCCTCATATATTTGGTAAGCTCCTCATAAAATATGTGGTTTACTAACAAATCAGTGAGGATTGCAATCACCAAATGGCAGTCATTTGAGTTTCAGAATGTATATCTTTCAGAAAATGAATGCTAATGCAAAACCTGATATTCTAATAATATTCCAAGTTTATGTGTGTGTGTGTGTGTGTGTGTGTGCGTGCGTGCATGCGTGTGTGTGTGTGTGTGTGTGTGTGTGTGTGTGTGTGTGTGTGTATATATATATATATATATATATATATATATGAGCAATATTAAGTGTCTATCCCTGATTTGTACCTGTGCTCCTCCCATTATTTGCTCTCTGATTCATAAGCTAAAAGACTGAAGTTTAACAAATATACAGACAGACACACACATTTATAAAGATGAACACATGCCCCCCCCCACACATACGCACATGCATGCACATTTAAAAAGATACACAAATGCCCACACATATATAGAGACAAGATATGCCCCTGACACACAAACACACACATAACAATACACCGCTTGCTTCAGTCTGTTATAACGGTGTCTCTAATTGCACTGACCCCTCCTCTCTATGAGAAATTGTCAGGGTAAGGACAGTTTATTTTTACTGACTATACATTCATTGAGCATGGAAAAAAATAACTTGTTTCATGAGAAATCCAGATATATTTCTTATTGTTTGTTCAGCATGATGTGCATTTTCAAATGATATACACTTGCACTATAACTGCAGGGCAGTTATTCAGATATTAGTGGATATTGTTCCTATGTATGGCAAAATGTAATATTTATATTTTCTGGCTATTTCAAACTAATTAGTAAAAAAATTACAAGAAAATCCTAACCAAGCTAGAGCTCTCACTGTGTGATTCCTTAAAACCTATTGTAAAAGAGAACAATTGGATAATGACACCTTGATGACATCAGGTGTTTCAGCCATATGACAGTAGACTGAAACTTATATGTACACAACTAATGAGGTTTGGCTTTATTGGCCTAAATTTGTCCATTAACAGACTTGAAAAGAAAAAAGTCATGGGGATTCAGAACTGCCATATACATAGATGAAACATCTGATGTCCTTAAGGGTTCATTTGCATATATCCCGTTATCCTCTTTGGCAACAGGTTTTAAGGAATCACACAGTGAAAACTGTAGCTTGGCTAGGATTTTCTTGTAATTTTTTACTGATTGATTTGGCTGTGTGTCCTGTTCACTATTTCATAGCATGGAACTTACAAAAATGACATGGCATAACTGCCACTGTTACTTTATTTGTTCTATATACATTTATGGAGATATCTGTGCTTATATGTCTGTTTTATGAAACACAAATATTTTCAATCACTTAGAGAAGCAAAACACTGACTGCATGGCCCAGAAACATACATCCTGAACATATCACAACCATCCTGGGTTCAATTATTAGACTAGCTACCGAAATAACTAGCCAAAGTGGGATGAGAGTTTCACCATCTTTGGAGGAAGGATGTAAGTTATGTCCCACTGCAGGTGCACCTGCTGGAGGCAATTCCAGAAGTTTCCAGAAGTGTACTCCAGTGTACAGGGACTCAAGACTGCAAGCCAGGTCAGGAAGTGCCTGGCATTCTAGCCATGCGATATGGGTGAGCAGAGGTGCACACTTCTACCAGGACTCATCATAGATATTGTCCTCACTTACCAACCAACACAAAGGGTATAGGAGCTTGCAAAAGTGGTGCAGAGCTATTCAAAATGACAGACACTATTCTCACGTCTCACTGAATCTTTCCATATTCTTCTCATAATAGGGGAATGGGAGGAATGAATGAGCTGATCCAGGAGAAGGTTTTTTTGTCACACAAAAAATTATGTGGATTTAGTGTTTTTATTTATTGTTGTATTTTTGCATGCCATGACTTGCATGTAGGTGTGGTTTTGCTGAAGCATTGTGCTATGTGTGTGGATTTGTGTTCTGCTTGTGTACAAATGTGTTTCGTGTTTTGTGGCATTGTTTAGTTTTTCTTTTATGTTCATTTATGCAGCTGTGAAATGACTTGTATATTGGTGTTGTATACATTGTAGTGAGGGGTACTATGTGTAGTGATTGAGCATTTTACTTTGTGTAGCGTTGTTACTTGTGCATTTTAGGTTGATAATGCATGTGCTGTGCTTTAAACTACTTTTTAATTTGTGGATGAGCTTGCTGTGTTTTGTTGTGGGGTGAATGCACTGGGGATAATGTTTTGAGACTGTGGAACTTGATTAACCTATACTAACGATTTATAGTACAATATATACATCTAATAGCCTGCTGTGTATGGTATAGAAAGATGTTTAGGTTGCTCAGTCATTTATTTTGTATTTAAGTGCATCACAGTTTTAGTCTTTTCTTACCACTTTAGGTCATAAAAGTAGATCAGAATATATTGTTATTACTATTTCCCGACATCATTTATGCATGACTCATATTAATTTTTAAATGTCAAATTCATTTGTTTAGTGCAGCATTTAATATATTTTTTGTAGACTGATTCAATGTTTTTTTTGTTTTCTCTCCTGTTTCCAATGGTTGATCACCAAGCCTCACTACCCTTTTGTCCAGTCAGTCAGCTCATACTTCCGAGGCCACAGCCATTCTGCCCATTCATTCCTTCCTCCCAAGGGTGAGGTCAAACAGTGAGAGTCAGACGTCATCTATCATGGGGAACTGGATTTCTCTTCAAGACCCTATTTAATCCCAGCGTGCATACCCACTATATCCCAGCAGATAGTATGCAATGGATTTATGTGAGGGGTTGTGTCCTACATGTGTGACACATGCCCTTTGTTATCCTTGTACCCTACAAGACAAAGCATTTCTTGTGGTCTCATCCACCAGGGATTCTACATGGAATTCCAGCTCAGGGCATTTCCTTTCCATCTCTTTCTCTCATGCCAAGACAAGCTGGCTCTGACTCACCTTTCCCTTTCATCCCTGACAGCTCATCAGCTAAGCTGCTACTATTCTATGGGCTATAGTCAGGACTTTTACCCCTGTGTGCCATTTTTGGAGGTTTCTTGAAAGTCAGTCTAGTTCCATGGTTTATTTCCTTCAACTGTTTTTCTTTTTTTTTTGGATTACTGAGGAATTTGGACTGTTTTTATTTATTGATTTATTTATTTCATCAGTTCTTTTAAAATGTTTTTTTTTCTATTTTGCAAAATTCTTCAATTATACATTTTTAGTGATGCACTTTTTTGGAAGGTCAAGGAATAACAATTCTAATCTGTTAATGTTTATTGTACAAAGCAGGTTAGGAGTGTAATCATCCGTACTAACTTCAGCAAATGCAGTGGTAATCCATTTTAAATTTTTTGAATTTAATGTACTTGTTAAAGTCCTAAAAAATCTCAATATTTTTTTAACGTATAGGTGGACTGAACTTTGATCTGCACTTTTGCCGCAATGAGACTACAAACAGAATAATAATTTCTGGTTCAGAATTGTATAGCATTGCATCTAATGAAACCATAATTGTGAGGACATCATAAAATGTATAGCATAATCATAAATACTGATGACAACTGCTAATGTAGAAAGAAATGCTTATGCCACCATATAACATTAGAAGGGACAGGATGACCATAACCCTGACCACTAATGATGAGAAGAAATGATAAGACACACAATATAACTCTTAAGATGTGGCAGAGATATGAATAAAGTTGTCTGACCTGTCTTAAAGTTCACATCAGTAGTTGCAAGTTGTTTTTGTTGTGTACATCATGCAATTAACTAGTAATTTTCAAACTACATTTACATTTTACCATCTCTATTTTTTATTAGGAAAATTAGGTAAAGATAATTATCTGAGGGTGAATACTGTTTTATAGCGTTTACATTACATTATCAACTGATGAAAAGAGCGAACGCTCTTTCATCGAACCTTTAATGTCGAAAGTCCTGAACAGCGAATTTTTTCCCACAATGTGCCTCCCCCCACTTAAATATACCAACTCCAAGATCGCATCATAATGGAGGAAATGGCAAAGTCCCGAAGACATGGCCCACCGTTTTTTTTTTCCCTGGGAAAAAAACGATGTTCCATGTCTTCACTGTTTAGGCCTTTCAACATCATCGGTTCGATGAAAGAGCGTTCGCTCTTTTCAGCCGATAATGTAATATAGACTTGTTTTATATCTTAGTGACATGTAACAGAAATTTTAGCTTCCAAAAGTTGTAGTCTGGGAGGAAATAGTTAAATTTCTATTCTGAAAACTCTGAAGATATGTGTCAGATATTTAGGGAGTAAGATGTAAAGTATTTTTGTAGTAAGAGGTAATGTGCAATGTGTAACTTAGAAAAAAAATGGTCCCATATAATAATATGCTTCTTTGTAGAGAGGATTCATTTTTGCAAGAGAAAGAAAATGCTATTAAAATCAAGTGGATAATATAATGAACTGTGGCTGTTACTGCCTAGGATTTGTACATTGTTAGTGTAGTAATGGTCTGTTCTAGTCCTGTGGGAAAGGCATATTCTAATATAGGGATGAGTACCATTTTTCAAAGCTTTTCTTTGGAACATTTGGTAAGGAAAGTTGGAATATATATGGAAATGTACACTGACAGAGTTCATTTTCTTCCAGAGTTTTCATTCTAATTTGAAAAAGATAAGGTAGGGGCTATCTTCAAGCAAAGATATTTGTATTCTGCAAGCTTTTCAGTTATGTATGAAAAGGGTGAGAATATATGTCAGTTTGAGTAGTTAATTTTAGTCTTTGTGAAAGTGTTGTCTGACTTGTTTCCTCCTTATAATCATTGTAGAGTATTATGATTGTGTCTCTGATCATAACCAATTTATTATGCATTCATGAAAAGGAAGCCAAGACATTTACCTTGTGGGTGAAGATGAAGAGGTAAATTTTGTCATCCAGTTCAAAAAAATGTAATATAATGATTATGACAGGAGAAGCCAGATCATGGTTCTTTATAGTACATGAAGCTTTAGCTCCTTTGATGTAATAGCAGTTACAAAGGGGAAAAAAAGCAAGCTTAAGATTGCAAAGTGATTTACAGCTTTTAAAGCTGTAATAAGTGTAACTGCTTCACATTGTTATCTAAATATCTAATAGTTTTGAAATATTTTAGCTGATGAGAAGCACATTTCACTTAAGGTTGCTGGCTAGCGGGACAAATTAAAGTGTACTTCTCATCAATTTAACAGTTTTAAATAATGAGAGATACCGTGTGTGTGTGTGTGTGTGTGTGTGTGTGTGTGTGTGTGTGTGTGTGTGTGTGTGTGTGTGTACGGATGCACTCGCAGGCATGCGCATACCTGCCTGCTTGTGAGTGCAGCAACATGAAGTATGTTACAGCTTTCAAAGCTGTCAAGTTTCTCAGGCACAATGGATCTTTTCTATGTGTTAGCATATGGTTTGATAAAAACAATAATGTACTTTTATGATATCAGAAATGTGAATACCAAGGTTATCGTTTTGCCGATTTTCATGCATAACTACCACACTCCATTTATCACAAAGAAATTATGAATCGAGTAATCATGTTCTTTAAATAAAATGCTAGCAGTACATTCAGTGGCCTAGCTCTTATGGTCTTGTTTCAACTTGATATCAGAAATGCCCATATAAGCACAGAATTTTTAGGTTGACAATATAAATCACATTGACTTGCTTACCTATGAATGTGGCTTAATGCAATTTTATTGTGTCAGCTTAAAACCATAAGCATTTGCATATGGATCTTCATAATCTGTAGTGTTAAAATCCAGAAAAACTGTACATTTATTCAGTGAAATTTGATGTATTGCTATGGATTCAGTATGTTATGTTATATCTTATTAAACTGTTATAGTTATCATCCAGTACTATTTTTTCCTCCCACCTAGCAGACACTACAAAGGTATTACCTTGGTGCAAATTTTTAAGAGAGTTACTACCGTACCTCAAAAGTGCTCCAATGATGAATGCTGCAACTATAGGTCCAACCCAGTAGACCCAGTGGTATGCCCAGATGCCAGACACAACTGCTGGACCAAATGCTCTGGCAGGATTCATGCAAGCTCCGGAAATATCACCTCTGAAAAACAAGATATTTCATTACTGCCTTGGTGATACATGTACAATAGTTGTACAGCATCACATTAATGAAACAAACAGGAAATGTTTAAAATGACAGCCTTCACTCTGCCATGGGACAAGGGCCCAAAAGAAAATATTGCTCCTATAAACTTAGAAAGTTACTAAAACAACAGGTTTTATGTTGATATGCATTTTCTGAAGGATATGAAGTTTGAAACTCAAATGTCTGTCATTATTTAGGAACTTCAATCCCCAGCAATTTGACAGAAAACCACAAATTTTACGAGGAGTAGATAAAAAATGTTAAGCAGAAATCTGGACAGTTGAGAGGTGTGTAGTAAATTATGTTATCATTGCATCCTCATTAGGTAAAAAGCAAAGTAGCCACTATTTCATCAGTTTCAGCGATTTCTCCTACATTCTGAAAATCCCATCCTTCAATGCCTTAGTTCTTACTGATCCTAGGTTCATACCACCTGGAATATGATGAATATGCTGTCATTTCTCAGTGCTAAGCTCACTGAAGCACTAGATTTACACTGTCCTTAGACATATGGAAGCACTTAGAATAACTGGAGTAAATGCAGTAAAATTTCTACTGGTTCTGATCATATGGAAAAGCAAAATCTGCAAAACACCAACACTGTCAATTTACTTTAGGAATTCTAGGGCCAATCTAAAAAACAACCTCCAGATGAAAAGTATAAATAGGTGTATATTATAGTCACTACTGATGGCAGCCCCAGAAACTCAGGCTGTTATGAAAAGACAAACTGTCTCAATGCAGCAACAACACAATGTGAGTCTAAGACTTCTAGAGAATATTGAATTCACACAAAGACTTATAGGTTTTTTTCAAATCAGGAACCAAACGGCAGGCTGCAAGTCTCGCTACCCGCTGTAACCACGGGCACTCCCTTTACTATTCTTCCAAATAAGGATAGTATTTCCGGTCAGGAATCCCTCCGGTCATAGTGAGGACGTCTGAGGATACCCTGCTCCCAGGCATAACAATCGCCTCCCAAAGAGAAAAAGGCACAATTCCACTCCTACAGGGACAACTCAGTGTATGTAGCTCTAAGGGCAATATTGTAACAGCACTTTACTGTTATCCAGCGTCCTAACCAGTGCATGCGATAGCAGCCTGCCACAAGCCCCCTGAGTCCATAGTTATCCCCTGACTGCTCCTACTAACCCCATAAAAGCATCACAAGTGTTGTGCAGACTCCTAGAGAGCTGGGCATCACTCCCCTTATTCGCCACCAGGTGGCAGCATTTTACCATAAAAAGGTCCTGCTAAACCCAGTTTTATAAGACCTTGAAGGCTTACTAAATTGGATTTATCTCTGCCCCTAACAGAGTTTTCAACTTAATAATTCTCTTTCTCTCTAGTTTTTCTTTTCTTTTTGTGGAGATTAAAACAGTTCTTGAACATACTATTAGTACAGACACCACAAAGATACAATCCCACTCCCTGGCTTTACCTGTAGTAGTAATCCTGTTCACTGATTGTTTTTCCTGAGCAACCTCACCTCTCAGTTTTTCCCGCTCCGCTCCCCTACCCTACCCCCAAATCCCACACACCCCAGTGCATCTAAACTTATACCTTACCCTGACAACCAATCCAATCTCCACACCAATCAACAACTTCCTTCAATTACACCCAGCCACACCCAAACCAAACACCCCACCCAACAGCCAAACTAAAGAACTAAGATCCAACCACTACCACACCCATCTTACTTCCTATCTGAATATCTCTAGTAGCTACACTAACCATGCAATTCATACCACTAGTACTAATACTAACTCTCTCCACTCTAACCTACACCACATCCACACCCACTAACATACCATTAAACAATACCTTCCACACAACACATACTTTCACAAACACACACAAACACATACATTTTACAATCTGCTCTACACTATTTAGTGATAGCTCATTATATATATATATATATATATATATATATATATATATATATATATATATATATATATACACATACACAAAACACCCACCACTCAGCCTCTCAGAAAACAAACACTACCTAGAGCAAATATAGACCTAGCACATGCTATAAAACTCAAACTAGTCTACAGAAAATGTTTACTAATCTCAGGAGGCATACACCCCAACCCAGGTCCATGCAACAACATTCTCTCACACAAACAGACATCAGACCTACTTATTATTAACCTAAACTCAAAAAGCATATCTAACAAATTGCATGACCTACACACATTCATAGCCCACTACTCCCCAGATTTACTAACTATTACTGAAACCTGGCTAAAACCCTCCACCCAAAATGAAGAAATTCTCCCACCAGGCTATAACATCCTAAGACTAAACAGAGATGCTAGAAAGGGAGGCGGAGTTGCTATTCTATTTAAAAATACACTCAACCTCCAGCCTCTGCAAACCCCACTTCCAAAATTCCAAAATGCTGAAACATTAGGCTCAGTTCTATCTCTAAACAACAAAAAGATAATTAACATCCTTTGCAGTTATATCCCTCCAGGAAATAACTCAGCAACAATAGAGGAAATCTTACAATGGGCTACAACCAACCTGCCACAAGAAACTATCCTGTTAGGAGACCTAAATCTAGATTGGCAATCCTGTAATTCTAGCAATCCCACAAACCACATTAACTTATTCGGGTTCTCTCAACTAATTCAACAACCCACCATAGTGGATAAAAAATCCAAGAAACAGTCAACTCTTGATTGGACTTTAGTAAACTTCTCTAGTCAAAATTATCACATGGGCTGTCTACCTGACTCACTCAGCGATCACTGCCCCACTTTCCTTCTTCATAAAAAGTTAATCATACCCAAACCCATACTGTCTAAGGAAACTAGAGATGAGCACAAGGTAAATCCACAAATTCTTAACAGTATATTACAACAACGTAATTGGCAACCATTACATACTCTAGCACTAGACCAGGCAGTTCAACTTTTCAATAGTACTTTTATGAATGTTCTTAATACAGTAGCTCATATTAGAAAACTTAGAACCAAAGTAAACTATGCCCCTTGGCTGACTAGGACCCCAAAAGGCTTACTAAAAGCCAGAGATAATGCCTGGAAGATCTGGAAAAAAAACAACACTAGCTTAAATAGACAGAACAATCAACAACTTCATAATCAAGCCAAAAGACAAACAAAGCTAGATAAACAGAGCTACTTCCTAAATCTCCAAAACAAACATTCCAAAACCCCCCAAAAGTTCTGGCAGGCTATCAATTCCCTTCTAAAACCCGGCAAAACTACCACCTCAGCTCCCAACACAAACACCACTAATGTCAGCATAGCTTCTCAATTCAACCATCACTTCACAGACTCTGTTCTAACACTATCTACCCAGCTATCTAGCAATAACCCTCTATCCACCCCCACTAAGGATCACAATAATATACGATCGTTTACTCTCTCGCCCGTACCAACCTCCATAGTCAAAAAACTACTCTCAAAACTAAAACCTACCACTCTTGCAGCTGATGGCTTACCCACTAATTTCCTAAAACTAGCAGCTGAATCCCTAGCCTACCCTGTCTCAATTCTGATTAACCGCTCCATAAAAGAAGCTTACATCCCTCAACTATGGAAAGTATCACATATTATCCCCCTACACAAAGGTGGCAACTCCTATGAGCTATCAAATTACCGCCCCATTGCTATCCTATCTCCCCTGTCCAAACTCCTTGAAAAATTTATTTATACCCAAGTGATGCATTTCCTAACCTCACATAATCTCTTCTCCTCAACTCAGCACGACTTCCGCCCAAACCATAGTGCAACTACTGCTCTTCTGTCCTTCACTAACCAGGTTAACCATCTTAGAAATAACAACAACTTTGTATCTGCCATATTCTTAGATCTCTCTAAGGCATTTGACATAGTCTCACATAACCTACTTCTAGACACTCTATCGTCAATGTCCTTTGCCCCCTCTACAACTACTTGGTTCAAAAACTACCTCTCTGATAGGAAACAATCAGTCAAATGGCAAGGAGCACTATCACCTTTACTATCATGCACCATAGGTGTTCCACAAGGCTCAATAGGAAACAATCAGTCAAATGGCAAGGAGTACTATCACCTCTACTATCATCCACCATAGGTGTTCCACAAGGCTCAATACTGGGCCCATTACTATTCACTATTTTCACCGACAGACTACACACCTCCACACTGCATACATCACTCATACAGTATGCTGATGACTCCACCTTAATCTGCTCAGCCCCATCCCTTACCACTCTTCAAAACCTTACCCAGGAATCCTTCAACTCCATTGAAAAATGGATTACTGATATCCAACTGATTCTTAACCCCAACAAGACCAAATTACTCCTATTCACCCCGAACAAATACAGACCCCCACCTCATTCCTTCACTATCACTTCCAAAAATGGCACCACAATTTCCCCCTCCCTCCATACAAAACTCCTTGGCATTGAAATAGATAAAGATCTTCACTTCGATGTCCATATCTCTCAAACCATTAAAAAATTACATAAAAAATTAGGAACCCTATATAAACACAAACACTTCCTAACAGACCAAGCACGGGTCACCCTAGCCCAAATCCACCTTCTGTCTACCCTAATGTATGCATCTCCAATCCTAACCGACATTAGGAAAACAGACATGAACAAACTAGAGTCATGTTACAATAAGATTGCTAAATTTGCCAATAACTCTGCTTTTAGAAGCCATCATTGTCTTGTTCTAAAAGAGCTACAGTGGTTAGAACTTCCTCATTTAATTAGCTACCACCAACTAGTCCTCACCTATAGCATCCTAAAGAATCCCCACAAGACTCCAGCCCTGAACCAACTACTGAACCAATACTCAGCAAACCGTCCACTCCACTCATCCAACAAAACCCTTTTGCGTATAACTCATGCCAACAACACTGCAGGAAAAGCTCTTTTCTCTCATACCACAGCAAAAATGTGGAATAATCTCCCAGAGAATATTTCCTCAGCACCATCTATCTCACTCTTCAAAAAATCACTCAAATCACACCTCTTGCATTCCTGGCTCTGTCCTTGCATCACATAAATGCTTTCCTGCTCTCCTCAAATACTTCCTACCTTCCTCTATACTCTGCTTACTGTCTCTATATTACAGTACTAAGAACTCCTCAAAACTGCCATACAGGGCCTTCCTCTGGTCACACTTAAACTTACTTAGCACAAAATATTGTCTATTTATACTGTCTTATGTGATGTCTCTGATGACTGTATTGTTACGATGGAGTCCTTTTGTTAGCTGAAACAAACCACTGTAATTGTGTTCTTCTTGTATGAAATATCTTGTATTGTAAAAAATCCCACCGTACATATTGTTTAAAAGTGGAGCTTTTCTCCCTGGGATTTCGCTGTAAATGGACCTCGTTCCAGTCAGACTTTCCCGGTCAACAAATGTAAAATAAATAAATAAAGGTTAATAGGGTCATAGGTAAGTACTAGGCTGTCTTCCCTTGCAGGCCATTTTAAGCCTAGCCAATTTTTTCTTTTTGTGCTCTAAACAACCTATCCCATTTGGTTATAGATTAGCCTTACCCATTCCATGTTTGATAATTATATATTACCCATAATGAGAATAACAGCGATAATACCACAGATAATTTGAGGGGATTCATGCATAGGATAAAGCATTTCGGAGGTGCCTCTGTCCATTAGTAGTACAGGGGGCCGTTCTGGGGTAAACTTCCTGTTTCTCATCTATTGCTCTAGGCTGCACTTCAATGTAGACAGAGATGAACTTTGTTTTATGTGGATGGGGACTCTATTCCACAGCATCAGTATCCTCTGCAAGATATACCTGTCCTTCCAAACCATTCTGTTGATGTTGCAGAAGAAGTTCAGACCCCTAGACCATGTATTTCTAATGCCATTTGACTTTCTGATCTGCAGTAAATCCATCAGTAATGGGTTGTAGGATGCCTTGCATGCCAGACACAGATCACCCCTCAGAATACTGAGTATAGTGACAGGGGTTTGAGTCAGTCCATGTATGACTTGGTGCTAAGCCTTGTATTCTTTTAGTAAGGTATCTCTCCAGCCATTTCAGTTGTTTCATGTATCTGGACAGGTACATAACAAACAGGGTATTATATTCATTGACTAACCTAATGAAGGCTGAGTAAAGGGAACTAACTAACTCGGTACTGACATTATGGCTACCCTGTGCTCACTCGCACTCTCTCTCTCTCTCTCCATATATATATATATAGGTTTATAGGTTCATACTAGGCTATCTGCCCTAGGGCATTTATAAGCCTAGCCAGAGTGTGTTTGGCTTTTGCCACCCATTTTAAATTAATTTTGCTATGCCTTTTTTCGAGGTTAGTATACTGTGCCTCTGTCTAACACTGACACAGAAGTGATACCCAGGTAAACCTACAATCTCCCATCCACTCATCAAGATTCCTCTTGAAGAGAGTCAATGAGAGACTCTGCCTAACCTGGACTGGGATTTTATTCCAGAGTGAAGGGAGCCTCTGGGTTATGAATCTCTCCCTCCAGCATGTCCTATTTATTTCAGTGCTGAGGTTCAAGTCTCTCGAGCGCGTAGCTCGATGGGATTTGGATTTTCTGAGGTGCAGCATGTCCATTAATTCCGGGTTGGACATGGCTTTATACGTCAGGCACAGATCGCCTCTGAGCAGGCGGTATGCCACTGAGTAGAGCTGGAGTTTCTTTAACCGGGCAGCATATGGCATCTGTTTGAGCCCTTTGATCCTCTTGGTGAGGTACTTTTGGGGTCTTTCCAGTTGATGCAGGTGTCTGGTAAGGTACATCCCAAAAGGGACATTGTACTCAATTATGGGCCTGATGAGGGATGAGTAAAGAGGCACGATGACTTTCCCTGATCTAGATGTGAATCCCTTCATGATTAGGTGGGCTATATAAAATGTTTTTCTAACCACTTTGGCCACATGGTTGTCAAATGAGAGATTGCTATCAACTTGGGTCCCCAGGTCCCTAATTACTTCTTCTGTACTTAATGGATTACCACCTATGTGGTAATTTGTGGGTACTTTGTTTTTGCCAAAGGGGATGACTATACACTTTTTGGCGTTTAGCTTGAGGCCATGGCTCTGGCACCAGTTGTCTGTTTCTATAAGGCCCTTTTGGAGGATGCTTGTGTCAGCTGGAGAGTCGATTATGGCACCCAGTTTGCAGTCATCTGCGAACTTGGTCAGCCACAGTCCTTCCGTGTTGGCCTGTACCTCCGAGAAATATATACTGAACAAGAGAGGTCCCAGGACTGAGCCTTGTGGGATGCCACTTGTAACTGGTTTGTAGTCTGACATGGCTCCAGCAATTCTAACCATGTGGGTTCTGTCCTTGAGCCAGTTTGCAACCCATCTAGTGACATAGGGGTTTACATTTAAGCTGGTGAGCTTATCTATAATGCCCGAGTGGGGTATTATATCGAAGGCTTTTGTGAGGTCCAGGTAGGTTGTGTGGACCACCTTCCCCTCGTCAATGGCCTTGGTGACTGTTTCAAAGAAATTGACCAGGTTTAAGAGGCAGAATCTGCCCTTAACAAAGCCGAACTGGGTAGGATTCAGTGTCTGTAGGTCCCAATATCTTTATTTATGAGGTCCATGATGATCCTTTCCATAGCTTTGCAGACCAAGCTAGTCAGGCTTATGGGGCGATAGTTTCCAGGATCCGTTGAGGCACCACCTTTGTGGAGAGGGACTACTGTTGCCACTCTTTGGGTACATATTCTGTAGTAAGACTGAGATTGAACAGTAGTTTTATGTTTGGGTTTAGCTCTTCTTGGAGTTCATGTAGGACGCAGCCGGGGACACCATCTGGTCCCATTGATGCTGTGTTTTTTGCTTTGGAGAATGTGGCTCTTACCTGAGCATCTGAGATGTTAGGGGGGCAGCACTCTGCTGGGATAGATATTTGCCCTTTTGGTGGGGAGGGGGGGAGAAGTTTGCGGTGAACCTGTCAGATAGGATGTTGGCAATGTCTGTGGGTTCGGTGTATTTTTTGTCATTTTGGACATAGTGGGTGAAGGTGGGTGTCAGTATCACAAGGTAGACAGTCACCACACATGTGTCAGCATGCAGAATATGTGTTGCACAAGACCATGCAGTGCAAGTGTAGATGCCCTTATTAAATGGCAGTATACATGGCTTTGATGCAACTGTGTAGTTGTTCAGTGATTGGCTACACCCTGGAACACAATGTGTACATGGACACAACATTGCTGTGCAGGTATTATCAGCTCTGCAATGCCCTATGCATCATCACTCACAAGTATACATGCCATGGCTGCATGTGTTATCTGTGTAACACATAGATATCCATGTCTGAGTGCAGTGTCTGTGTCCATAGCAGATAATAGTGGGCACGGGTGTAGCACATGCATGCTATGTACACACACGGGATGTGCGGTGCATGTTGATGTGAAGGAATCCCAATGCTCGACATGGCCAGTGTACAGTGGTTATGGTGAGTGTGGGACATATTGCAGATATGTGGGTGCCAGCCATGGCATGGCATGCTACACGACTGCAACATTAAACACCACACATACCCAATGTGTGTCAATTGACCTATACACCCACTAGCATTCCAGGACATATATGTGACACTTTGTGTGGATGGTGACTGCTGTGCATATTGTGTATACTGGCATATGTAAGCACACAGACAACATGCTATGCATATTGTGTATAGGTGCATATGTTTGCACACACACAACACTGAGGTGCAAAGCAATGACTGCTATGAGTAGTACTGTGGTCACTGTAACTGGATGGGGTGTAGTACCCTGTGCCATCATCAACATGCATATTGTGGTCACTCACAGCTACTAATGTGTGCAAGACCACCGCCTAGCATGCTGTACCTGAACTGCAGTGCCATGGCTACATTCACAATTACACAGCCACCTTGTACATGGGTGTGTGAGGTGCCCAATAGGGAGCATTGCCTAACATGACTGTGTTATGTGTTGCAGAGTGTTGCACAGCCCCATGATAGGCCTCTACCCCTGAGGTACATCATGTGTGTGTGCATGACATTTGGGATACTGACGTGTGACCTTACAGTGGGTGTGTGGTAATGCCAAATGTAGCATGTTTTCATGTACTGCATATGATAAACGTGTTCTGTTGTGTACAGCTGTAGCAACTATGCATATCCAATGTGCAGTACAGTGTTGCCACAATTGTGTCTGCTCCACTGTGCATTGCATGTGATTGAGGCAGCTACTGACTTTACTGAGATGACTGTCTCACAGCAAACATGCACAGCACGCATTATGCGTAGGTGTGTTATGTGTACATGGCCTACACCTCACTTATGGCATGCACATTTCATTACCAATATTAAAGTGTTAACACACTCACCAGCATGTATTGTCTGCCCTGCTGTCACACCAGAGGGACCTAGAAGAATATGACACAGTTTGTCAGTGGCCACAACTGTGGCATTGCTACTGTGAGTGCGCTAAATGACAGTGGAATAACAGTCAACAGTCACAGGTGTATGGATACTATTCCAAATATCAGTATTGCACACGTTAGGCAGCACAACTGCTAAACACACAGTACACATCTCACATATGCATATTCTAACAATACAGGTAACAGTAGTCTACAGCTAGGGCATATTACCTGCATGCTCCATGTCATCCTGCTGGGTGGCTCTGGCATCCATGATGACACGTGTGATGCTGTTGCTGTTGTAGGCCAGGAGCCACCACGCTTAGGAGCAGCTCCTCCACTCTGGTGAGGGGGGGGTGTATGGCCGCCCCACCACCTGTGGCAAGCTGTTGCCTATGGATATCAGATGCATGCTGCCAGTGATGGCGTACCTGCTCATATGTCCGGTTATGCATGCTTATGTCATTTACCCGACGAACAAGGTCTTGCCACAGTGCAGTACGGTCATGCTGGTGCAGGCTGGCCCTGGAAAAAAGCAGGTTATAGTGCTGCACCAGGCTGTTCAGAATTTCCTGCTCCACCACAGCTGAATACGATGGATTACGTTGATGAGCCATAACCCTGGAAGACAATTAAACGATATGTGTGAGCATGTCATGTGGCACACAACATTATGAAGTACAGATATCACTTAACTGCCATATATAGCATCTATCTGTCTATCAGAGGATACACACATTCAATACCACATATCAGTGCTCAGCCCACAACTGGCTGACAGTGCCTGCAACACTCCATATAACACACCAGTATACACCAGTAGTCAGCACACTGTTTGGGATACAATGCACAACCTTGCCCCGGGGGTATATATCAAGCAAATGCATGAAGAAATATGTCATCCAATGCAATGAATGTCATGTACATTTACAGTATTATCGGTAAACCACCCTAATCTTCGATGCCATACCCCTACCTAACATATGTGCATGGTTGTTAATATAGCTGGCATACTGCTGTAACAGAGTATACATGTTGCTAGGTACACACACATACCCTGTAACACACATGTCATTGCGGGCATGGTACAGGCATCATTAAACACACATCGGACATACATACAACACACAGATGTATGCCGACACAGATGAGCATTACCTGTGTACCTTATAGTACTGTGTGCCCCTACTTACAGATACCTATGCCTGTGGTATGTAATCTGTGCAGACTACAGGAAACACACAAGACAGTGTTACCAGGGACTGTGAACATACACCATACTGTGTTGTTTAGGCCTACAGCTTCAGGTAGTACAACAGTTCATATGTGAGCTGGAGTCACCAGCAGTACCACTTACTGAGCATACATGTATTGCTTCAGCCTACATTGGGACACCACAGTCATACACAATGAACTACGTCACAACATATGCCATCCTACTATGTCTGCATCCCAATAACTGACACATCTTTCTCCGGCCTCACACCTAGGACACAAACTAGCATGACAGACACAACCTCACACTAAGCTATCACACCTTTACAAACCTTGCACACAGTCACTGTCACACTCATTCCACCTCACATAGCAGGTATTGCACTGAGTACATGTGTGTGTGCATTGTGTCATAGGTAGGTAATATGCTATTGGCCCTAGGGCCTAGAGCAGCCTAGCCATATGCTACCCTGGCCTTTGACACACATGTAATGTGATTTCACTTGCTCCTGTCAACCAGATACACAGAGGTGACTCCCAGGGCATATTACCTATCTCCAAAACAATCATCAGGGGTAGGTATGACATCTGCTAATGAGGAGCCTTGTTTGTTCATGCTGGGTGGTTTAGTCCAGAGTATGGCATATTTGTGGATAGGAACCTGTACCTCCAACATGTGCTGTTTTGTGAGGTGACAAGGATTAGGGCCCTAGGTCATGTAGCCCGGAGGGATTGTGAGGTATTGTCATGGTGGTTGGCCGACTGCTATGGGTGTGACATACCGGCAGTGGTAACCTCTGGGTGGGTGGTATGCAACGCACTCTAGCTGTGGTTTGTGAATCAGTCTGCATAGGACATGTGTTTGAGGGCAGTATTACTCTTTGTTAGGTATGTCTGTGGCCTTTCCACTTGCTGTAGTTGTCATGTGAGGTACATACCACATAGGGCATTGTGATGAGTAGAGGGGAACACCGACCTATATATCCCTAGATGACACACCTCTTGTGGTGACACGTACCATGTAGACAGATTACATTACTACTGTTGTCACTGTGATTATCAAAAGGGAGCCTACTGTCCACCTGTGTCCCATGTACCCTTCTGACACCATCAGTGTTAGGCAGGCTACCACTTATGTGGCAGTTACTGCGTAAGGTGTTTTGGAATGGGGTATGGCACTGCTGTATCAATACTGGTGTTCAATCCATGCCTTGGACAACAGGCACCTGTTGCAGTACATATGACCCCGTGTCTCCCTCACTCTCTCTCTTTTATATATATATATATATATATATATATATATATATATATATATATATATATATATATATACACATACATACATATATCCATATCTATACATATCCATACATATCCATACATATCCATACATATCTATATATAATCTACATATATTCATATATATCTATATATATCCATATATATCCATATATATCTAAATATATCCATATATATATCTGTATATCTATACACACATATATATGTATATATACATGTATATATACACGTACATGTAAACATCCATTGCTGTACATATAGCTGCACATATAGGCACATATACTGCCCACCTTTCATGGTGGGAATGTCAATTATGCAACAGTTGTGAGACATACGGTTATGTAATACTATTGCACAATGTTGTGCAGAATGCATTCTGCTGTCCTCAGGCCGTATAGCTGTTGCAGGCCTCACTGCCTGTAGCTCAGTCCCACAGTGCTTAACACCACATGACATATACTGGCACTGCTTGCTTTCTGCAATGCCACACACTACAACCTACATACATATGTGCACATAGCAGCCTTCAACAACATACTTATGTCCAGCCTTCGCTAACAGTTGCAGTATGTCCCTTGCCCTATGCAAATGTGCATGTACATATAGATATGGATGATTCACAGTATGTAGAGTACCCTTCAGACACATCTTTCGGATGTCACCAAATACATATCTGTTACATACCTTACCTTTGTATTCCTCACCTCCGTCTGTTGCAGGTGTTGTTTTTTTATTGTTTATTTATTTTATTTTTTTTGGTTTTGTTTCCTCTGTGTGGTGCTGTTTGTTTTCAGCTTCTGTCTCCTTCTGCCTGTTTCTGTCTGTCTGTCTCTCTCGCTCGTGCTCTCTCTCTCTCTCCCACTTGTTGCACTGATATTATTGCATGTGTGGACAGCAGATACAGGCTGCTTTTCTAGGTATCTGCACATGTGCATGTGATGGCCTCTGCACCAATTGGTGCCCAACATTTAGTAATTGCATGCAGCCTGCTCTATGGTAATTGCAATTCTCACTGTGATTTCAGGACACTGCTATAAAATGATAGGTTAGGTAGGCGTAGCCCTTTCAGTTTTGCAAGGTGGGGACCATGCTTGTTTGCTGTGGACACTGTTGTCTCAGTCAGAAGGTTGGTATATGTCTCATATCTGAAGCTGGGTTGTAGCCAGTGAAATGCATGTTGTACTGAAACCTGACTGTTGCTTCTTCCAGTACACTCTTCTCAGTGTGTAGGTTTACTCACACCTCCTAATGCTAACACTGGATACATGGGAGTATGTACTTTCTTTTTGAATTAGAGAATTGACTGGCATACAACAGTAGTTATTGCAATGTATTCCTATGGCTTTCCTATTTTCCCTTTACATTAACTCATTGTAATGCATGTTATATTTCTTTCAGCACCAAGTTATTGTATATCTGCTGTGGTGTAGTGGTACTTCATGCAGACAGGTGAGTCCAAGGTCCTGGGTTCGAGACTGACAAGGTTTTTTATTTTGCTGCTGAGCAGTACAAGGGCCTTGTCATACAGAGTGACTAAGGCACTTTTAAGCAGTTGTAAGTGGGTTTCCGCAACGCTTAGCAATGCTAAGCTTAGCTTAGCTTAGCTTATTTTATTTTAGCAATACTAAGCCAAGCTTGGCTTAGCTTATCATATCTTAGCAATGCTAAGCTAAGCACACACATGCACACACTGGTGCAAACCCGCTTACTACTGTTTACAAGTGCTCACTCCTGCTAACCCCTGCTCATTTCTTTGACAGAAAAGTAAATAGGGAGATAGGAATGTGGTGATAAAGGGTGCACAAAGAGGGGAAGACAGTAGGGAAACCAGCTCGGGATGTACAGGATGGGTGTGGAGAGGGTCCATTGATGCCCATTTCTTTACCAGCAACAGCTGTGCATATGCAATACATTAGGAGGGATATTTGAAACTTTCCAACCCTGAAAGAGGGGTGAGGACAACTAAGTGTGTTGTACTACCAATTATGAATATCAGGCACATGCACTGTATGTGAACTGCTACACTGTCATTAGTACGTTACTCACTTCTGAACAGTTTGTGGTTTGTTTGTGTTGACATTAGCACAGTCTGCTCAGGACAACTGGACATATTTCACTACTGTGTATGCCTACCTACACCCTTGGTTGTGCCTGACTACATGGGTATATAGTACCTTTGGGTAGGGGTGCAGAAGTGCAGAGTGCATTATTTATTATCGTGTGATGTTTATCTCACTGAACATGCAGAGTTGCTGTGTACCTGTAAGTCTATAAAGGCTAGTAGTCTGTCTGAGTAGCTCCCACCTGTGGACATATCCAGATGGTAGACAGAGGTCAACCTAGTATTCTTTGACTGTGCACCACAGCAGTCTTTTCAGCACCTGAACAATGGCATTGTCACAGGTGGTTTCTAGCAGTACATGGCTACATACTTTGATATTTCTGTGTTGTACTTCTACATAAGGGCATGCCTGTGGGATTTATTCTACAGCTATTTGCAGTGTGTGTAACAGCAGACAAGCTGATATGCCTGTGTGTTTCTGACTCTTCCAGGCCTCAGATACTCTCACGTATATATTTGAAAAGCCTCAGGGAAAGGTACATATAACTGGGCTACACCTGTGATATATTTCAGACATTCTTCAGTTCAGACTTATGTATTACTACACTTTTTCTGATGTACAAGCAGTGTCTACTCTCACTTATTGACATTTGTCATTAAGTGAGATTCCCCACCTTTCTGCCTACTGTTAGTACATTTCACAGGGAGTCAGAGGGGCACAGCTAACATTTGTTTACAAATCAGGGTCATCACTGTAGAGCAGTCACTGTTGGGAGGTCTGGCCTGTGATCTATGCAAATATGCCAGTGTTTATCCTGCTCTGATACTGTGTGGGGTTTGTAAGGTGCTACTGTAACGTCATTCCCTACTAGCATGGCTGATTCTCTTTTCACAGTCATGTCATGCAATTCCACAACACCTGCTGGTTAAGGCCCGCAGAACAAGATTTGTGTTATGCCATTCCTATTTTCCCTTTACATTCACTCATGGTAATGCATGATATATTGCTTTCAGCACTAAGCTATTGTATATCTGCTGTGGTGTATGGTACTTCATGCAGACTGGTGAGTCCAAGGTCCCGGGTTTGAGACTGACAAGGGTATTTTATTTTGCTGCTGAGCAGTTGTAAGCGGGTTTGTGCGATGCTTATCAATGCTTAGCTAAGCGCACACAAGCTCACACTCGTGCACCCCCGCTAACTACTGCTTAAAAGTGCTTACTCTCGCTAACCCCCACACTAATTTCTTTTAAAGAAAAGAAAATGGGGAGATAGGAAAGTGGTGAAAAAGGGGGCACAAAGAGGGAAAGACAGTAGGGAAAACAGCTCGGGATGTGCAGGATGGGTGTAGGGAAGGTCCATAGCTGCCCATTTCTTTACCAGCAACAGCTGTGCATATGTTTGACATTTGGTGTGAAATTTGAAACCTTCCACCCCTGAGATAGGGGTGAGGACAACAAAATATGTTGTACTGCCAATTAGAATTATCAGTTTACATGTCCAGCAGGCATGTGTGCAAATTGGGCAGCTATGTATGGGGCGTAAGTTTTTTGTGGGAACAGATTGCCCTTTTTTTTTTTTTTTTTTTCAGGCAAGAGTGGAATGTGAGGTAGAGGAAGTAGGTATATTTGGGGACGTAGGTTGGGGAGGTAAACAGACAAGACAAACAAGATGCATACAGGGGCGGAGTTTGACACATGGGGTGGGTGAACACAATTGACGGGAAAGGATGTTTGGAAATCTCAAGCCCATGAGCCCACGGATGGTAACAGTGGAACTGAGATCCCCACCCATGGGCAGTCACTACTGCACCTTCACAGCCCTGAGGGTGGCTGTGCTGAGGGCTGTGTAGGACAGGCAGGCTCACTCAAGAGACGGGCCACTCTCACCTTGAGCTGGCGTAGGGGATCAGCGACTGAACGCTGAATCTCCCTACGCACCACAGCCTGGACCCTAGCAAGGGTGACAGATGGCCCTCCTCCACCCACACTTGCACGGGGGGATGAGCCACATCCCCTGCAGCACTTCCACCTGAAGGTGGCACAGGACCAATGGAGGAGGGGAGCCCGGGCTGGGCACCAGAGCCGCTGGTGCCAGGTGCACTCGCCAACTGAGGAGGGACAGGTGGGTCCGCTGGGACCGGCCTTCCCATACTTTCTGTGATTAGGTGTGTTTAATTACAACATAAACAACAGCATTACAGATTAGTTGTAACAGCATGCAGTAATATTCCTATTAACCCAACACACCAAGGTTCCAACAGTTGAACAGCAAGCATAACACTTGCATATATTGAACGACAGTGGATATTCCAACAGCATGCAGGGATGTTTGATAGCAACAGGCCACCATGAACGTGGTGTTTGAACAGGGCACATGCATCAACATCAATGCAAATATTTATAAAACAATAGGACATATGTCTCAACAAATATTTAAGGTTACACATACCCACTGAGGTGTGGAATTGTATGGTTTATGCACATACGGTAGGGTGTAGAGAAAACCTTGGTTAACATCTTATAATGACCTTTTAGTCTACACTACATTCCCAGTGACTGCACGTGGTATATCCCCTAACTGTATTATTACACTTGCCAACATACATTAGGTTGTATCATGGGTTTGGCTAGTTCAATATATGCCTGATCTATATCTGACATACTAACTGTCCAGGATGCAGATGTTACTGCTACATATTTCTTGTTTGCATTTATATTTCTTTATCTACATATCTGGGATGTTTTCACCTGACATTTTCACTTCGATTTGTACAGAACCCTGCATTTCTTGACACACACTCACATTTCTGGTGAATAATTACATGCTACATGTGTGCCAGGTTTACTTATTCATGCCAGCCAGTAACTGACTATTGTGGACTGTATATATGTTTCACAGCTACTACCACTTTCATCACCCACTTTATATGGGACTGCATAACTCTGGGTTGCCAGCACATTTTCAAACAGTACTGTTTGTATAATGCAAAGGTACAACAACATTTCAGACTCTGTGGCACAGACACACTCTGGGTTTTAGACCTTTATTAATGACATTGCACATTTTTCCACAGGCTCACTCCTTTATTTGTTTTAACGGTGTTTATGGCAGACATGTTCAAGACATATTATACCTTTATTAATAGGTTAGAACAATCTTTTTTCAGGCTCACTCACTTATGTTATATGACATTGCCTGCAGAGATATTATTCCAGACATATGTTACCTTTCTTAATGGGTTACTACACTCTTTTTCTGCCTCTCTGATGTTTTTATCTGACAGTACATGCAGAGGACTTATTCAGGCAATTCTATCGCTGTTTTATTGGACTAAAACACTTTCTTTCATGCTCTCTCCCATATTTTATATAACATTACATGCAGAATAATCACTAACCTGCCTGGTGGCGCAGCCTTAGCAGCCTATCAGCATAGGCTTGCTGATTCGTAGCACGGTCACCTGCAGCTGTAAAGTAAATGAAGGGATGTTGAGACATACCTATCCATTATACATACTCCATTATCAATTCTTACATACTAAATTCCATGGCTACATACTCAGTTGTGGGGCATTCTGCATCCCACAGGCCTCCTGTATCCACTGGTTCAGGCGGTCCTGCTTTCATCTCTTCAGGCCTGCATGGTGGTGACGGACCTGCTCAGCAGTCCGAGGAATGCCTGTGGCATTGGTGAGGTCACGAGCTAACCAGTTCCAAGCCTCTGCCTTGTACTCCATCCCTTGGAACTGGCCCTGCAGGAGTCTTGACTTGTGATGGTTGACAAGGAGCCAAACCATGTATTTGGACTCCTTGATGCCCTAACGTTGCGCTCGGAAGCAAGAACCCTCTCCTGCCCCTGCCATTCTGACTGCAAATGTGAGCTACAATCAGCTATGGCGAGTATTCCCACCTATGGAGCTTAAATATGCTGCATTTCCCGCACGTTTTTCTGATTGGCCATTTTGTAAAATTCTCGGCTGACTGCAGACCTGCTTAGTAATGGTTAAACTACCATTCGTAAGTATATGAATGTTAATAGTGGCGGTTTCATCCATGTTGTCATGGCTTAGTGGTTCTGTACTTTGATTATGATGCACAGGGTCCTGGGTTCGAACCTTGTCATTCTTTTATTTTAATACTGTCTAAACAGGCTAGGGGATGTGGCTGCATTTAAGCAACTTAGCTCTACGTTGCTCCACAGTGCCCTGGTTGGCGCGACGTGCACGTCCATGCAAACACATTGCCCTGTGTAATGCGCTTTTAACCTTTGGGCAACTCTATTGCGCTGGGTAAAGTGCTTTTAACTTTTGGGCAACTCTATTGCGCTGGGTAAAGCCCTATTACACTATGGGCAACTCTGTTTAGCTGGGTAAAATGCTATTACACTATGGGAACCTCTGTTTAGCTGGGTAAAGCACTATTAAACTATGGGCACCTGTGTTTAGCTGTGTAAAGCATCGCTTAACAGCAGGCTATTATATATCTGGGTCCTTTAAAAATATTTAGTTTTTTCACTGATACATTGGCCATGTCACTGCTTTTAATAAAATATTAATCATATATGTCTGGTATTATTTCAAATACTGATTTAAAACATAAATAAGAAGGGAAGTGGTGGGACTCGAACTGTGAATGTCTTCTCTTTGTGCATACACTCTACCATTACGCTATTGCAATTTGGTGTGATTTGCATAAACATTCTTTCTTATGCTCTTCCATGTCAGAATTGCTAACTCTAGCTAAGCAATGGGCACACCCACGCACACGCGCAAATACGGGCAGCTATATCATGGATTTAAAAAAAATATATATAAATATTTACTTTATATAAGTGTGATGGGGGGTTACAGTGTCAGGGAGTGTGCTGTTGGGTGCAAGTACATTTGAGCAAACTCGCTTTTGTGTGTTGACATTATGCTTTTTAAAACCTTGCAGGGGCGTGCACATTTAGACTGCTCGGCAGTTGGACACGCCCCCCTGCTTTCCTACTCAGTCCGTGTAAGAGTTACAGTTGAGTCAGCGTGCCCTCATGAATATTCATGGCATGCTGACAACAAACCATTCAACTGCAGTCTCCGAATAAGAGTTATTAAGTCTTACACAGAGGACTAGTGAATCCGGGGGAATATCAAACATCAGAACATCAACTAGAGGTTACTGACATGTAGTCATTAGGAGCAGTGTTAACATACCTGTAAATGTGCTCTTTTCTTCACTGTAGTGCAATCTTGGAGTTGGTATATTTAATTTATGGGGTGGGAGGTGCAGGGGGGCTTGCCACTTGCAAATGCAATGTTACATAGTTATTATTGTGTTTTAATTATTTGTTATAGTTTTGTCCTTTAAGTTGGTTTAGCATGATGGGTAGAGTCAGTAGTGTTTGTTAAATATAAGATGTATGGTGAGTTATTTGTTATTTCTGATTACCTGAAAATGTATGTTCATGTTTTGTTGTATTTTTAATTGTTACATTGGTTAAGGATAGCAGTGGTGGGGCTGCGGTAGCGTTGTCGCCTCACAGTAAGATGTTGTCCTGTTTGATTCTCAGCTAAAGCATCTTCTGTGTAGAGATGTGTGTGAATGCGCGTACCTTCGTTGAAGGTTGTGTGTCAGAGCTGGCAAGTAAAAATCTGCTGCCAATCATTAGCAGACAGGAGTTCCGCTGTGGCGACCCCTAACCAAGAAAAGCCGAAAGACGCAACAACATTGATTAAGGATAATCGGAGAGTGGGTTTTGATGTTCTGAGGTTTAATGTTGTGTACTTTCAATGTTTTGCAGTTTCAGCAAACTCATCTCGATGATTTGGGATTCAATATTGTGAGCTTTCACTCATTTGAAGTAGACCCACATATATACGTGTGTGTATGTATATATATACTCCCTTTTATTGGCCTCCAGCAAGCTGCACAATGTTAGTAAGTGTCCAACACTAATAATTATCTCAGAATCTGGCAATATTAATTAAATGGAAAATTACACATCAATTTCTCTTCTTCACATCCAAAACTACTTTAAAAAATGCCATTATTTGCATGTACTTCTAAACACTGAAATATATAAATCTAGAGCTGCTAACAATCAATCCAAAGAAAGCCAAAACACTGAAAAAACAATACAAGCCCCCTCGCAACCCCCACCCACCCCTACTAATTATATATACTGTGATGATGTGAGGTATTGCTAGCTATGCCAGGAGAAGTAAGGCAGTGGATGTGCAACATACACTAGCATAGCTAGCTGGAGTTTTGTAAATAATTATATGTCATTTTTATCAAACTGATTTATACAGATACTTGTCCTAGAAATGTATTTGCAAAGCTACTTGTGTTAAAAATGTACCAGCAGTGGGTCCTGATGGACAGAAAAGAAATACACCAGCATGTCAGACTGTATTGTAACTGTTAAAATGAATATGTTATAACAGAGGATACTAGAAGAGAAGAGGTTAATCTTAGTCCAGCTAACTTTGAAAAATAGTCTGAAATTAAGTTACCTGGTTTATGCCATAAAGATTGCAGCCAGAGATGAAAGGTCTGTGAAACCAGGACTAGAAATCCTACTGTATTGTCCTCGGGGGTAAACTAATTGCTACCCTGGAAGGGTGGAAGTTTTGAAATGTTTTTATACCTTCCAGATGCTATAACACATCATAGCAAAGCTCTATGTGTGTGTATTATTGACACGTGCTAGATTATGGTTCAGTTGCTAGTAGAGGAGGAAGTGTGTGAACTAGAAGTCAGATTACCAGATGTATGTGATGTCATTCTGTAATCCAGCACTGAAATGATGTTTTAGTACTAGATGAGACAGAAGTCTCAGGGCAGTTTGTTTTTGGAACTGACAAGACCATTCACCCACTTCATTTTGCCTTGCTTTAGTAAGTAACCATAAAAGAGAACTTCTTTACATCAGTCAGGAAAATATAGTGAGATTAGTTAAGTGCTGTTTTGCTGTAACTGTGTGACTTCATCCATCTGTGTTATTTTTAATATTCCTGTGATTGAAACTCTGGTGTTTATTGTAAATAGATATTTAGTATTTTCATGTTCTTTTTTTATTTATTATTAAATATATTTAAACTTTTCATTGTGGCTGGTCCTTTAGAGACTATTTTAACCTTTGAGAGTACTTATATTTATTTGTTGACACTGTGGCTGCTTCTGAAAACCTTGCTGCATTGGTCAAACACTATCATTTGTGTAATTGGGTACCCTTGTTAGATCCTTAGAGTAGCTGACCTTCGAATGTTCTGGTGGCAGTACCTACCTTATAGACTGGGCAGAGGGGCATAGCTAGCAAATCTGTGCCAGCCTTTGCCAGGTGTGTGTGTGTGTGTGTGTGTGTGTGTGTGTGTGTGTGTGTGTGTGTGTGTGTGTGTGTGTGTGTGAATCAAAATAAAATTTCAAATAGAGTGTGTGTGTGTGTGTGTGTGTGTGTGTGTGTGTGTGTGTGTGTGTGTGTGTGTGTGTGTGTGTGTGTGTGTGTGTGTGTGTGTGTGTGTGTGTGTGTGTGTCAGCTATTTGAAGCAGGTATACAGAGCACTGGTTTCACAGAGAAGGTGGTGAAAGACTTGACTTGGAACACTCAGCTGAGGGCTCAACTCTACAGGTATATCAGTGAGGAATCTTATTGGGGGCCTGAAAAGAGAGAGGGAAACAGCCCCCAGACTGAGTGTGTTCACTGTGTTCTCTTAAGTGAAATTAAGCTTGGTGCAGAGAGCTGCATCTGGAAATACTGTGTGTATCTATTTTTGTTCCAAGTAAACTTTCCTCATTGGTGTCAGTAGTGAGGATTCAGGCTCCTTGATTACTGGCCCAGAGAATGGAGTATCACATATACCAACTCCAACATTGCTCTACAGTGAGGAAAGGGCAATTTCCCCCAATCCCTACCATGCACAATCTTGCACGGTCTTAACCCCAGCAGAAGTGATCAAATGAGCTTTAATCACTTCTGTCACTGTTAAATACATTCGAGATTACAGACATTTGATTTTATGGATTGTTTCCAAATATTCAGCCAAGAGAGTGTCTGGATAGCTACAGCCTTATCCCTGAAGTGACCACATGACTTTCATCCTGAATACAGTACCATGCCGCTGTTTGGAGTCCAAATGACAATATTTCCTGCAGAAATGATAGAGCTGTAGGAACTGCAATAGTTCATGTTGACTCAACAAAGGTTAGTGATACTATTGATCGAAAGTTATTACTATAATTGCTGAATGAACTGCAGAAAAAAAGGCCTTATCTTTTTTAATAGTGTCCTTAGAGAGAAAAAGTTCAAGGTTATTTTCAGTAATATGCTTTTGACCATTCCCTTCCCCTTCTCTTCAGGGTTTGGGGGTCTTCAGTGGGTTCAAAGGTTTTTTTTTTGGAAAGTCTACAAATTTCACCTCAGATATCACAGTCATCTCTGCTGACCTATATGCACTGTTGAATAACCCATTCTCCTAAATTAATCTATATAAAAATACAGCTCTAGCAGGTGGAGGCAGGACATAAAATACCATCTCCAGGATATTATGGGGAACAATAAAACAAGCAACCCTGCCTGACTGCTACAATAAGTTTAAGTGTACTCTTCAAGACTGGGGTTTGGAAACACCTGATGGCCCCTCCTGGAAAAGCGGACACCTTCAACTGAACCCACCTCACAGTCATGAAACAGCTAGAGAACCGTTAGATACTGCAATGTCATTTTTTGTTTCCTCTGTCCTGAGGCTAGGATGACTTATAATGTCACTCCACTATGACTCCACCAGTCTACACTCATCATAACCCAGTTGCCCAATAACAATAGCTCACAGCTCACAACCTGAGTACACAAATCCTCAGAATGTATGTATACATGCATTTAGACTGAGCAAATGCAACATTGAACAAAACACAAAAACACTTTTTGATACAGAGCAAGCTGTCCCTGCAGCTTCTGTCTGGGAGCTTCATCCCCTCACACCTTCCTGCATTGTTCTTACTCCCATCTTGTTGCACCTGAGAAACAGCATGTACCAGAGTTAAAAGCAGTTTCAGTCTTTTTTTCCAGAATTCTATTTATTCTTGAGAATGCATCAAATTATATACAAGTAAGCAAAAACAAAACTCCTCTATATGGAGCAAGCAATAGCAGATGAAGAGTTACTACCGTGAGCTGTCAAATTTGAGCTTCTGTGATGATGGTAATTTCATATATAGCAACAGCATAAATGCCTAGGAATGTAATACAGACAGATTATGGATTCTCTCTGTTCTCTGCTACCATCGTAGACAATTGCAATATTTGAATGTCCTGCACAACAGGACTGAATGCCTCATCCTTCTTTGTGCCAGGTATATTCAAGCCTGAATCCACCATAGCTCATTCTGCTGGTAGCCCAACAACAAGTGAGTAGATTATTTTCTTGCCTGCATTACATATAAGCTGCTGGTGAAAACCGAGCTGTTAGGAAAAAGATTTAAATGGTGTGAGCACATGGGAGACCTACAGTTACAAGCAGTGAAAGGGGTAAACTTGAATTGCTGCTTGGGACTAGCTAAAAATGAAAGACAAGACATTTCTTACAAACAATAGTCCTTGTGAAGAAGTCTATCTCCAGTACATGAGATATACTACATTGCTCCACATTCTAGCTTAGTATTAAAACCACACGTTGAGACATTTGCAATTCCTCTATTTTAGACAAATGTAAATTGTCACTTCT
Source organism: Protopterus annectens (assembly GCF_019279795.1). Taxonomy (NCBI): domain Eukaryota; kingdom Metazoa; phylum Chordata; order Ceratodontiformes; family Protopteridae; genus Protopterus; species Protopterus annectens. The sequence continues at coordinate 329,687,020 of NC_056746.1, forward strand.
GGCCCATTTACTTCAGCACCCATCTGAATATATACAGGAATTCTGATTACAATGAATGTGAAGTTTCCATGTCTGTGCCTTGTAAATACCAATCTCGTCTATACTCTTCTCTCATTATACACATCAGCACAGCCTTTGTTATATGTCCAGGGTATCCCTTATTACATTTGAATACTGATAAGTTATGACTTGTTGTTTATCCAACAACATTTTTTCTCGTTTTTATATTTCTTTGTGTTTGTTTGCTTGTTAGTTCTTTTGTTATCTAGGCTGACTCAGACACTTTTTTCAGTAATGACCCAGACCAAAGGCACATCAACAACAAACAGTTAAAATTCTTTTAATATGTAACAATGTCATTATTATGTAGATTTTACGTGAAGGCATCACATAAATCTTTATTATATCTGATGTGACCTCATCTGAGCCTGCTGCTTTCCCTGACATCATTTTCTGTAGTGCAACATATATACAGATACTTAAGATACAGAAGTTTACACAGAAGTGACAACTACTTATGCTGATAATTTCAATTAAACCAATAGGATGAGTAACTAAGCAGAGAAAAAAAGCTTCTTGCTCTTGCTGAATATAATCCCTCATCATCATCATCATCATAATTACCCTCCCTTTTCTCATTTTCTACATGGGGTCGGGGGGGCTTGTCAGCTATTACCATCTCACTTTCTGTTCAGTGTCACTTTCCTACCTTCTTCAGCACTCATGCCTGACTGTCACAAGTCTCTCTCAAACAGTCCATCCACCTCCTTGATGGATGCTCTAGTTTCCTCTTGCCTTCTTTCTGTCAGTCTCAAATCTACCTCACCAGATTGTCTTCTGCTTTTCTGCATGTGTCCGAATGTCCATATTCCTTTCTCTTTTACCTTTTCTGCAGCTGGAACTACTTTGGCTTCTACTCTGATGTCATTTCTTCATCTGTCTCACAGTGTGCATCTTACCACCCATCTCAGGCATTTCATCTCCATCACCTCTAGCCTCCTCATCTGCTCTGCCTTTACTGCCCAGGTTTCTGCACCATGCAGTAGTACTAGTCACACCACTGTTTTGGGCACCTTACTTTTCAGCTTCTTTGACATTCTTTTGTTATATACTGCCCTTCATACTCTGTACCAGTTGGCTGCAGCACCTCTGATTCTAGCTTTGATCTCCTCATTCAGACTTCCCTCAAACACCCCTCCCACATACTTGAAGTTGTTAACCTGCTCCCCTATTTTCTCTTCTATCTCATTTCTCAGCTTCTCTTGGTCTCCCCCATCTGCGTCCATGACAACTGTCTTATTTGTCCTTGGTTTCATCCCATGTTCCTTCAATTTTACATTCCATTCCCCTATCCTTTGCTGAACTTTTTGTTCAGAGTCTGTCTGTAATGCCACACCTTCTGCATACAACAACTTTATTGATCTGTCCCTTCTGACCTGTTTGTTAATGTAGTCCATCACCAGTATTCACAGCAGGGGTCTCACAGCTGATGCACATCCACTCCCCCTGGGATCCCCTGTGTGAGACTGAACACTGTTAGTACTTGAGTCATTGCATCCTTATACATAGCCTGCACTAATTCTACCAGTGTCTCTGGGACTTTGAACCACTGCAGGACCACTCAAATCAGCTTTCCTGCAACTTTGTGATATGGTTTCTCCAAGTTTGGGAATGACCAGATTTATTTATTTATTTATTTAACATTTGTTGACCAGGAAAGTCCAACTAGGTTCCGCAGATCCTGTTTTCAACAGAGGCCCGGAGAGAAATGCTCCAGAAGCATGTTTTTAGAATGTGGGAGGAAACCGGAGTACCCGGAGGAAACCCACGCGAACGCAGGGAGAACATGCAAACTCCACACAGAAGGCACCCCAGCCGAGAATTGAACCAGAGAACCTCGTGCTGTGAGGCAACAGCATTAACCGCTGCACCGCCCTATATATAGACCAGATACACACATTTCTCATTTCTAGTTTCATCTCAAGTATCGGTTTCACTGCAAATGTTGGTTCAGTTGTGCGACTTCCTGATCTGAATCCAAACTGCTCATCTGCCATCTTACTTTCTACTATTCTCTGTAGTCATCAATCATCCTCTCTAGAACTTTCATGCAGTGTGATAGGAGTTTGATACCTCTACAGTGCCCAAAGTTGTGACTGTCCGCCTTGTTCTTGAACATTGCACTAGTGTGCTTATTCTCCAGTCATCTGGGGCATACCATACTGCTATGAGTATCCTCAGGTGCCATTTGTCTCCTATCTTGCTCCAAATCGTTATTATATATGATGTGACCTCATCTGAGCCTGCTGCTTTCCCTGACATCATTTTCTGTAGTGCTGTTCTTACTTCTTCTATGGTGGGCTTCTCCTCTTCTTTCATCATTGGCTGTGTCTGGGGCAGTACAGCTTCTGCGGGGTTGTCTTCATTCAGAAGCTGCTGGAAGTACTCCTTTCATCTACCTTTGATGTCCTGTGGACTGGCGACCAGGTTGTTGCTGGCATCCCTTATGAATGGTGCCTGACTACCTTCTTTATTTTTTTGTCTTTACCTTGCAACCTGATACAGGTTCTGATGAGTACCAGCTCTTGATTCACTTTCCAGCACTTGCTAGATTGCCTCTGATGCCTTTGCTCTTGCAGCTCCTCTCTTAGCCTATCTGTCAGCCAATCAGTATTTCTTCCTGGCCTGGTCTATGTTTTTCTATCGTCCACATTTTCCTACACTCCTTATATCCATCCATACTCCATTATACATACTCCATTATCAATTCTTACATACTAAATTCCATGGCTACATACTCAGTTGTGGGGCATTCTGCATCCCACAGGCCTCCTGTATCCACTGGTTCAGGCGGTCCTGCTTTCATCTCTTCAGGCCTGCATGGTGGTGACGGACCTGCTCACCAGTCCGAGGAATGCCTGTGGCATTGGTGAGGTCACGAGCTAACCAGTTCCAAGCCTCTGCCTTGTACTCCATCCCTTTGAACTGGCCCTGCAGGAGTCTTGACTTGTGACGGTTGACAAGGAGCCAAACCATGTATTTGGACTCCTTGATGCCCTAACGTTGCGCTCGGAAATAAGAACCCTCTCCTGCACCTGCCATTCTGACTGCAAATGTGAGCTACAATCAGCTATGGCGAGTATTCCCACCTATGGAGCTTAAATATGCCGCATTTCCCGCACGTTTTTGTGATTGGCCATTTTGTAAAATTCTCGGCTGACTGCAGACCTGCTTAGTAATGGTTAAACTACCATTCGTAAGTATATGAATGTTAATAGTGGCGGTTTCCCCTATGTTGTCATGGCTTAGTGGTTCTGTACTTTGATTATGATGCACAGGGTCCTGGGTTCGAACCTTGTCATTCTTTTATTTTAATACTGTCTAAACAGGCTAGGGGATGTGGCTGCATTTAAGCAACTTAGCTCTACGTTGCTCCACAGTGCCCTGGTTGGCGCGACGTGCACGTCCGCGCACACACATTGCCCTGTGTAATGCGCTTTTAACCTTTGGGCAACTCTATTGCGCTGGGTAAAGCGCTTTTAACTTTTGGGCAACTCTATTGCGCTTGGTAAAGCCCTATTACACTATGGGCAACTCTGTTTAGCTGGGTAAAGTGCTATTACGCTATGGGCACCTCTGTTTAGCTGGGTAAAGCACTATTAAACTATGGGCACCTGTGTTTAGCTGTGTAAAGCATCGCTTAACAGCAGGCTATTATATATCTAGGTCCTTTAAAAATATTTAGTTTTTTCACTGATACATTGGCCATGTCACTGCTTTTAATAAAATATTAATCATATATGTCTGGTATTATTTCAAATACTGATTTAAAACATAAATAAGAAGGGAAGTGGTGGGACTCGAACTGTGAATGTCTTCTCTTTGTGCATACACTCTACCATTACGCTATTGCAATTTGGTGTGATTTGCACAAACATTCTTTCTTATGCTCTTCCATGTCAGAATTGCTAACTCTAGCTAAGCAATGGGCACACCCACGCACACACGCGCAAATACGGGCAGCTATATCATGGATTTAAAAAAAATATATATAAATATTTACTTTATATAAGTGTGATGGGGGGTTACAGTGTCAGGGAGTGTGCTGTTGGGTGCAAGTACATTTGAGCAAACTCGCTCTTGTGTGTTGACATTATGCTTTTTAAAACCTTGCAGGGGCGTGCACATTTAGACTGCTCGGCAGTTGGACACGCCTCCTGCTTTCCTACTCAGTCCGTGTAAGAGTTACAGTTGAGTCAGCGTGCCCTCATGAATATTCATGGCATGCTGACAACAAACCATTCAACTGCAGTCTCCGAATAAGAGTTATTAAGTCTTACACAGAGGACTAGTGAATCCGGGGGAATATCAAACATCAGAACATCAACTAGAGGTTACTGACATGTAGTCATTAGGAGCAGTGTTAACATACCTGTAAATGTGCTCTTTTCTTCACTGTAGTGCAATCTTGGAGTTGGTATATTTAATTTATGGGGTGGGAGGTACAGGGGGGCTTGCCACTTGAAAATGCAATGTTACATAGTTATTATTGTGTTTTAATTATTTGTTATAGTTTTGTCCTTTAAGTTGGTTTAGCATGATGGGTAGAGTCAGTAGTGTTTGTTAAATATACGATGTATGGTGAGTTATTTGTTATTTCTGATTACCTGAAAATGTATGTTCATGTTTTGTTGTATTTTTAATTGTTACATTGGTTAAGGATAGCAGTGGTGGGGCTGCGGTAGCATTGTCGCCTCACAGTAAGATGTTGTCCTGTTCGATTCTCAGCTAAAGCATCTTCTGTGTGGAGATGTGTGTGAATGCGCGTACCTTCGTTGAAGGTTGTGTGTCAGAGCTGGCAACTCGGCAAGTAAAAATCTGCTGCCAATCATTAGCAGACAGGAGTTCCGCTGTGGCGACCCCTAACCAAGAAAAGCCGAAAGACACAACAACATTGATTAAGGATAATCGGAGAGTGGGTTTTGATGTTCTGAGGTTTAATGTTGTGTACTTTCAATGTTTTGCAGTTTCAGTAAACTTATCTCGATTGTTTGGGATTCAATATTGTGAGCTTTCACTCATTTGAAGTAGACCCACATATATACGTGTGTGTATGTGTATATATATATATATATATATATATATATACTCCCTTTTATTGGCCTCCAGCAAGCTGCACAATGTTAGTAAGTGTCCAACACTAATAATTATCTCAGAATCTGGCAATATTAATTAAATGGAAAATTACACATCAATTTCTCTTCTTCACATCCAAAACTACTTTAAAAAATGCCATTATTTGCATGTACTTCTAAACACTGAAATATATAAATCTAGAGCTGCTAACAATCAATCCAAAGAAAGCCAAAACACTGAAAAAACAATACAAGCCCCCTCGCAACCCCCACCCACCCCTACTAATTATATATACTGTGATGATGTGAGGTATTGCTAGCTATGCCAGGAGAAGTAAGGCAGTGGATGTGCAACATACACTAGCATAGCTAGCTGGAGTTTTGTAAATAATTATATGTCATTTTTATATCAAACTGATTTATACAGATACTTGTCCTAGAAATGTATTTGCAAAGCTACTTGTGTTAAAAATGTACCAGCAGTGGGTCCTGATGGACAGAAAAGAAATACACCAGCATGTCAGACTGTATTGTAACTGTTAAAATGAATATGTTATAACAGAGGATACTAGAAGAGAAGAGGTTAATCTTAGTCCAGCTAACTTTGAAAAATAGTCTGAAATTAAGTTACCTGGTTTATGCCATAAAGATTGCAGCCAGAGATGAAAGGTCTGTGAAACCAGGACTAGAAATCCTACTGTATTGTCCTCGGGGATAAACTAATTGCTACCCTGGAAGGGTGGAAGTTTTGAAATGTTTTTATACCTTCCAGATGCTATAACACATCATAGCAAAGCTCTATGTGTGCGTATTTCTGACACATGTGCTAGATTATGGTTCAGTTGCTAGTAGAGGAGGAAGTGTGTGAACTAGAAGTCAGATTACCAGATGTATGTGATGTCATTCTGTAATCCAGCACTGAAATGATGTTTTAGTACTAAATGAGACAGAAGTCTCAGGGCAGTTTGTTTTTGGAACTGACAAGACCATTCACTCACTTCATTTTGCCTTGCTTTAGTAAGTAACCATAAAAGAGTACTTCTTTACATCAGTCAGGAAAATATAGTGAGATTAGTTAAGTGCTGTTTTGCTGTAACTGTGTGACTTCATCCATCTGTGTTATTTTTAATATTCCTGTGATTGAAACTCTGGTGTTTATTTTAAATAGATATTTAGTATTTTCATGTTCTTTTTTTATTTATTATTAAATATATTTAAACTTTTCATTGTGGCTGGTCTTTTAGAGACTATTTTAACCTTTGAGAGTACTTACATTTATTTGTTGACACTGTGGCTGCTTCTGAAAACCTTGCTGCATTGGTCAAACACTATCATTTGTGTAACTGGGTACCCTTGTTAGATCCTTAGAGTAGCTGACTTTTGAATGTTCTGGTGGCAGTACCTACCTTATAGACTGGGCAGAGGGGCATAGCTAGCAAATCTGTGCCAGCCTTTGCCAGGTGTATGTGTGTGTGTGTGTGTGTGTGTGTGTGTGTGTGTGTGTGTGTGTGTGTGTGTGTGTGTGTGTGAATCAAAATCAAATTTCAAATAGAGTGCGTGTGTGTGTGTGTGTGTGTGTGTGTGTGTGTGTGTGTGTGTGTGTGTGTGTGTGTGTCAGCTATTTGAAGCAGGTATACAGAGCACTGGTTTCACAGAGAAGGTGGTGAAAGACTTGACTTGGAACACTCAGCTGAGGGCTCAACTCTACAGGTATATCAGTGAGGAATCTTATTGGGGGCCTGAAAAGAGAGAGGGAAACAGCCCCAGACTGAGTGTGTTCACTGTGTTCTCTTAAGTGAAATTAAGCTTGGTGCAGAGAGCTGCATCTGGAAATACTGTGTGTATCTATTTTTGTTCCAAGTAAACTTTCCTCATTGGTGTCAGTAGTGAGGATTCAGGCTCCTTGATTACTGGCCCAGAGAATGGAGTATCACATATACCAACTCCAACATTGCTCTACAGTGAGGAAAGGGCAATTTCCCCCAATCCCTACCATGCACAATCTTGCACGGTCTTAACCCCAGCAGAAGTGATCAAATGAGCTTTAATCACTTCTGTCACTGTTAAATACATTCGAGATTACAGACATTTGATTTTATGGATTGTTTCCAAATATTCAGCCAAGAGAGTGTCTGGATAGCTACAGCCTTATCCCTGAAGTGATCACATGACTTTCATCCTGAATACAGTACCATGCCGCTGTTTGGAGTCCAAATGACAATATTTCCTGCAGAAATGATAGAGCTGCAGGAACTGCAATAGTTCATGTTGACTCAACAAAGGTTAGTGATACTATTGATCGAAAGTTATTACTATAATTGCTGAATGAACTGCAGAAAAAAAGGCCTTATCTTTTTTAATAGTGTCCTTAGAGAGAAAAAGTTCAAGGTCATTTTCAGTAATATGCTTTTGACCATTCCCTTCCCCTTCTCTTCAGGGTTTGGGGGCCTTCAGTGGGTTCAAAGGTTTTTTTTTTGGAAAGTCTACAAATTTCACCTCAGATATCACAGTCATCTCTGCTGACCTATATGCACTGTTGAATAGCCCATTCTCCTAAATTAATCTATATAAAAATACAGCTCTAGCAGGTGGAGGCAGGACATAAAATACCATCTCCAGGATATTATGGGGAACAATAAAACAAGCAACCCTGCCTGACTGCTACAATAAGTTTAAGTGTACTCTTCAAGACTGGGGTTTGGAAACACCTGATGGCCCCTCCTGGAAAAGCGGACACCTTCAACTGAACCCACCTCACAGTCATGAAACAGCTAGAGAACCGTTAGATACTGCAATGTCATTTTTTGTTTCCTCTGTCCTGAGGCTAGGATGACTTATAATGTCACTCCACTATGACTCCACCAGTCTACATTCATCATAACCCAGTTGCCCAATAACAATAGCTCACAGCTCACAACCTGAGTACACAAATCCTCAGAATGTATGTATACATGCGTTTAGACTGAGCAAATGCAACATAGAACAAAACACAAAAACACTTTTTGATACAGAGCAAGCTGTCCCTGCAGCTTCTGTCTGGGAGCTTCACCCCCTCACACCTTCCTGCATTGTTCTTACTCCCATCTTGTTGCACCTGAGAAACAGCATGTACCAGAGTTAAAAGCAGTTTCAGTCTTTTTTTTCCAGAATTCTATTTATTCTTGAGAATGCATCAAATTATATATACAAGTAAGCAAAAACAAAACTCCTCTATATGGAGCAAGCAATAGCAGATGAAGAGTTACTACCGTGAGCTGTCAAATTTGAGCATCTGTGATGAGGGCAATTTCATACATAGCAACGGCATAAATGCCTAGGAATGTAATACAGACAGATTATGGATTATCTCTGTTCTCTGCTACCATCGTAGACAATTGCAATATTTGAATGTCCTGCACAACAGGACTGAATGCCTCATCCTTCTTTGTGCCAGGTATATTCAAGCCTGAATCCACCATAGCTCATTCTGCTGGTAGCCCAACAACAAGTGAGTAGATTATTTTCTTGCCTGCATTACATATAAGCTGCTGGTGAAAACCGAGCCGTTAGGAAAAAGATTTAGATGGTGTGAGCACATGGGAGACCTACAGTTACAAGCAGTGAAAGGGGTAAACTTGAATTGCTGTTTGGAACTAGCTAAAAATGAAAGACAAGACATTTCTTACAAACAATAGTCCTTGTGAAGAAGTCGATCTCCAGTACATGAGATATACTACATTGCTCCACATTCTAGCTTAGTATTAAAACCACACATTGAGACATTTGCAATTCCTCTATTTTAGACAAATGTAAATTGTCACTTCTGGCCCATTTACTTCAGCACCCATCTCAATATATACAAGAATTCTGATTACAATGAATGTGAAGTTTCCATGTCTGTGCCTTGTAAATACCAATCTCGTCTATACCCTTCTCTCATTATACACATCAGCACAGCCTTTGTTATATGTCCAGGATATCCCTTATTACATTTGAATACTGATAAGTTATGACTTGTTGTTTATCCAACAACATTTTTTCTCGTTTTATATTTCTTTGTGTTTGTTTGCTTGTTAGTTCTTTTGTTATCTAGGTTCATGGGCTGAATCAGACACTTTTTTCAGTAATGACCCAGACCAAAGGCACATCAACAACAAACAGTTAAAATTCTTTTAATATGTAACAATGTCATTATTATGTAGATTTTACGTGAAGGCATCACATAAATCTTTATTATATATGATGTGACCTCATCTGAGCCTGCTGCTTTCCCTGACATCATTTTCTGTAGTGCAACATATATACAGATACTTAAGATACAGAAGTTTACACAGAAGTGACAACTACTTATGCTGATAATTTCAATTAAACCAATAGGATGAGTAACTAAGCAGAGAAAAAAAGCTTCTTGCTCTTGCTGAATATAATCCCTCATCATCATCATCATCATAATTACCCCCCCTTTCTCATTTTCTACATGAGGTCGGGGGGGCTTGTCAGCTATTACCATCTCACTTTCTGTTCAGTGTCACTTTCCTACCTTCTTCAGCACTCATGCCTGACTGTCACAAGTCTCTCTCAAACAATCCATCCACCTCCTTGATGGATGCTCTAGTTTCCTCTTGCCTTCTTTCTGTCAGTCCCAAATCTACCTCACCAGATTGTCTTCTGCTTTTCTGCATGTGTCCGAATGTCCATATTCCTTTCTCTTTTACCTTTTCTGCAGCTGGAGCTACTTTGGCTTCTACTCTGATGTCCTTTCTTCAACTGTCCCACGGTGTGCATCTTACCACCCATCTCAGGCATTTCATCTCCATCACCTCTAGCCTCCTCATCTGCTCTGCCTTTACTGCCCAGGTTTCTGCACCATGCAGTAGTACTAGTCACACCACTGTTTTGGGCACCTTACTTTTCAGCTTCTTTGACATTCTTTTGTTATATACTGCCCTTCATACTCTGTACCAGTTGGCTGCAGCACCTCTGATTCTAGCTTTGATCTCCTCATTCAGACTTCCCTCAAACACCCCTCCCACATACTTGAAGTTGTTAACCTGCTCCCCTATTTTCTCTTCTATCTCATTTCTCAGCTTCTCTTGGTCTCCCCCATCTGCGTCCATGACAACTGTCTTATTTGTCCTTGGTTTCATCCCATGTTCCTTCAATTTTACATTCCATTCCCCTATCCTTTGCTGAACTTTTTGTTCAGAGTCTGTCTGTAATGCCACACCTTCTGCATACAACAACTTTATTGATCTGTCCCTTCTGACCTGTTTGTTAATGTAGTCCATCACCAGTATTCACAGCAGGGGTCTCACAGCTGATGCACATCCACTCCCCCTGGGATCCCCTGTGTGAGACTGAACACTGTTCGTACTTGAGTCATTGCATCCTTATACATAGCCTGCACTAATTCTACCAGTGTCTCTGGGACTTTGAACCACTGCAGGACCACTCAAATCAGCTTTCCTGCAACCTTGTGATATGGTTTCTCCAAGTTTGGGAATGACCAGATTTATTTATTTATTTATTTAACATTTGTTGACCAGGAAAGTCCGACTAGGTTCCGCAGATCCTGTTTTCAGCAGAGGCCCGGGGAGAAATGCTCCAGAAGCATGTTTTTTAGAATGTGGGAGGAAACCGGAGTACCCGGAGGAAACCCACGCGAATGCAGGGAGAACATGCAAACTCCACACAGAAGGCACCCCAGCCGAGAATTGAACCAGAGAACCTCTTGCTGTGAGGCAACAGCATTAACCGCTGCACCACTGCACCACCCTATATATAGACCAGATACACACGTTTCTCATTTCTAGTTTCATCTCAAGTATCGGTTTCACTGCAAATGTTGGTTCAGTTGTGCGACTTCCTGATCTGAATCCAAACTGCTCATCTGCCATCTTACTTTCTACTACTCTCTGTAGTCATCAATCATCCTCTCTAGAACTTTCATGCAGTGTGATAGGAGTTTGATACCTCTACAGTGCCCAAAGTTGTGACTGTCCGCCTTGTTCTTGAACATTGGCACTAGTGTGCTTATTCTCCAGTCATCTGGGACATACCATACTGCTATGAGTATCCTCAGGTGCCATCTGTCTCCTATCTTGCTCCAAATCGTTATTATATCTGATGTGTCCTCATCTGAGCCTGCTGCTTTCCCTGACATCATTTTCTGTAGTGCTGTTCTTACTTCTTCTATGGTGGGCTTCTCCTCTTCTTTCATCATTGGCTGTGTCTGGGGCAGTACAGCTTCTGTGGGGTTGTCTTCATTCAGAAGCTGCTGGAAGTACTCCTTTCATCTGCCTTTGATGTCCTGTGGACTGGTGACCAGGTTGTTGCTGGCATCCCTTATGAATGGTGCCTGACTACTTTCTTTATTTTTTTGTCTTTACCTTGCAACCTGATACAGGTTCTGATGAGTACCAGCTCTTGATTCACTTTCCAGCATTTGCTAGATTGCCTCTGATGCCTTTGCTCTTGCAGCTTCTCTCTTGGCCCATCTGTCAGCCAATCAGTATTTCTTCCTGGCCTGGTCTATGTTTTTCTATCGTCCACATTTTCCTACACTCCTTCTTTCTTTTGATGACTTCCTGGACATCTGCATGCCGTGGCCAGTTTCCTTATGTACATTATTTCTACACCTGACTTGGCTGCATATCTATTATGTAGTCCTCACACATGCTGTTTTAGGTGCTACCATTCTTCTTCATCTCCACCTATTTCATCTTTTTCTTGGGGTGCTGGAGCCCTGGGTAATCCTTGAACTGTTGTGCTTTCTATCCAGTCAACTTCCAGGTCTTCAGTCTAGCCTCTGTTTACTTTAGAACTGACTGTTGCAAACAGTGGTTTATTCTGTGGGCTGACTGCTTCACTGGAGATTACTTTGCAATCACCGAATCTACCCCCACTGCCCTTTCCTTACTAGGAGGAAAGGCCTACTTGAGTTACATGTTGACCACTCTTTTATTTGCTCTTGTGACTGCCTCTCTTGCTGAATATGTATTGGCCATAAGCAAGTCATCTCACACACAGAAGTCTAAAATGGCCTTTCCTTTTTTATTTCTGTTGCCCCACACGTGGACACAGGCATTCAGGTCACCCATTATCAACACCAGTTCCTGTTGTTTTGCTTTGTCTAGTAGGTCCTGCAACTGCAGTCTGAATGTAATCTCACTTCCAGTACTCAGTGGTCACTATCACAGCCCTGCTGTGGGGCATAGGTTGAGATCATAAATACTGCCCTATCATTAAGCTGGAGTCTGATTGCCATGAGTCTGTCACTAATTCTGATGACATCCCTCACTGTCTTCCAAAACCTCTTTCTCATCACAACTCCCATGCTATGTTTAGTCTGTCCTCCTCCTGAGTAGTAGACTCTCGATCACAAGCTAAATGGCTTTGCTGCCCTTCCAACTTGTCTCCTGGATACATGGGATGTCTCGCCTCCTCCTTACTATAATGTCATCCACTTTCAAGCCCCATCCTGTCAGTGATCCTACAATGAATGTAGCAATTCTTAGTTAATTTTTGGCAGGCTGATAAATTTCACATCCAACATAGCTATCCAAGGTAACCTCAAACTGGGCAACTAGACACTGGACGGCCAGTAGCTTATTGGCCCAGGACTGCTGGGCTTTATGGCAGACAAACAGTGGTGAATAGGAGCACATGCATCCCTCCAACTGTTAGCATAAGTCCATGGCATAGGTAGGGTAGGCCAGGTCCTCAACCCACTTATCACCAGCAAATATCCATGTCCATTAGTTAACATGACCGAATCACCTAGGGCCATATTTTACACCACTGGCTACCCCTGCCACAGTGCAGTCTCTTATCTAAGTTCTCATATGTTGAGAATACTGTGACCAATGTAGATGCCCAAAGCAGGTCTGTACAACTCTTCCCTGTATAGGGCACTATCCAGAGCCTGTGTTGCTGCCAAACTGCATTCCTGGGTGAGTTTGAGATGGAAGCATTCAGCATGTTTTTGAAAGTGGAAGAAACCCCACAGAAACAGAGGGAGAACATGTAAATTAGCCATTAATCAGATGTCAGGATCAAACCTTGCACCTTGTGCATGGGTGGTGAAGACTTTAAGCATTATGGCAATTGGTCTGGCTAACCGTTGCTCTTTTTTACTACTGATGCTATGCTAGATATTTAAAAGGCACTATGCACATATGTTAAGATTTCGTAATAGACAAATGGATTTTGTGACTTTACAAGGGGACGTAAAAAAACTTGCTGGTAACCAAAGAAGTGTGCTGTTAGTTCAGATTAATGGTTAACCTGTATCCTGGCCTTAATGAATCTATAAATATGAAGTGTATTTTAAAATGAAATAAGCAAAACTATGAGACTTTGAATGTAACTGGTTAGTTTTAGAATATATGACTTAGGTGCATGTCTTTGTACACCATTTTATAATGAGAGTTGTTATCATGAATAAGTCTTTAGATTAAACAGAGAAAATAGCACTAAATTATTTCCAGTATTGTTTGGAGTATCTTTGCATTGGAATTCTAGGAGTTGCAATCCCATGTAGTAGTGTGATTTTTTTTAATAAATTATGAAGAAAGGAAAGAAAGTAAGGTTTGCTGGGAATTTCAGCAAGGAATTTGAAAAAAAAAGATCTTACTTAACTGAGCAACGAGGCTAAAGAAACATGACAGGGAGGGTGATGAAGTGTTAAAGTGCTGTGTGCGAAATCAACTTTTTCCATAAACTCCATTCCCTGTGCCATGACATATAGGCTTGTTTTCGTAAATTTATTAGTGAGAGATAGGCAACCTCACCGTATCAAAGATATGAGGAGTTTGTCTGTTATAAACATTATTTCAGGCATCTGCTAGTTTAAGACAAATTGTATTGCAGTACTCAAACCTTGATCTTCCTAGACAGAACAAAAAACACAAAGAGATGGTAGCATAAGTCTAGCTGAGGTGTATCTAGAGCAAAATCATGAACGCTCTACGTATGTAATCATTAGGAAAATCACCCAGAGTGAAACACTGCAAAGAAAATGTTTTCAGCCAAGAAAAGAGTCATCCCAGGAAACTTCTGCTTCATCTAGTAGAAATGTAGAGACATTACGATAGATGAGAGAAAAAATACAGAAAGTGTAATAAGAGGCACAGTGTTAGAAGACTGATAAAACAGATAAACACTGTAATAGGGGACCTTAGGAGAGATCCATATGATATAATGGAAATAAAGTAAATATATGATTGTGTAGCTTAACTGATAAAGTGTCACCACAAACATGCTGAACAATAGAGGAAAAGAAGGAAACAAACAGATGAGAATGTTGTTGTTGGTCTTTCGGCTTTTCCCGGTTAGGGGTCGCCACAGCGGAACTTCAGCCCACTAATGATTGGCAGTAGATTTTCATGAACGCTGAGGTGCCAGCTCGACATTCAACCTTCAATGAAGGCACGCCCGTTTGCACATGTCTTTCGAATGCCCACCCAACCGAACTGCGAGGAGGACATGCAGTCTCCACACAGAAGGCACTCCCTGCACTCCAGCCGAGAACAGAATGGGAGAACCTCTTGCTGTGAGGTAACAACGCTACCGCTGCACCACCGCGGATGTCCTCAAATAAACAGATGAGAATACCACCATGGAAACATTGAATAGGGAGAACTATAAAGCAACAAAGACAAGACAATTTACTTCTAGAAAAATATAGAAAAGAGACCAACAAAAACTATTAGAACAATGCTATAAAAACAACATAAAAAGAACTTGCCACATCAAAATATGGCAGGAATGATGTTATACCATCTCTAATAATAAACTAAAAATATCAATTAATTCAGAAAAAGTTAGATGTAGTATAAAAAATATAAAGGAATACTACAAAACAAGTAAATAACTGATGATCCAGTAAAACAACAGCAACAGTAACAGCACCAAAAAGAAGAATAAATACACTTTGGTGAAATATATATAAATAATATATATATATATGTATGTATATATATATATATATATATATATATATATATATATATATATATATATATATATATATATATATATATATATATATATATATGAGTCTACTTCACTTGACCTAAAACTCATTTGACTGACACCCATTTGTCCGACACCCAATTGACCTAAATTTCATTTGACCTAAAACTCATTTGATTGACTTCCATTTCACTGACAGCTTACAATGCTGAATTGCAACATCCTAAATCTTAAGCCATAGACAAGCACACTTAGAACACCAATAATTAAACCTTTCCAGAGCTTAAAAACTACTTACTAACCCTCTTAATAGAAACGGGACAATGCACAGCCAAACTAGGTGGGGGCTACGCCCACATATATACTAACTCCAGGATTGCACTACAGTGTTGAAAAGAGCATATACCTTTAACTTGCCTTACAGTAGTCTACACACCACCACTACTGCTGGGAACGCACAAAACTCTCCCCAAATTACTTTAGATACTTCCCATAAAAATGTAAATAAAAAAACCCACATTTAGAAACACAACAACACTACTTTCTACATGACTATCAGAATTCTAACAGCACTATAAATTACAATAATTCTTTTTATCACAAACAAGTCACAGGTGAAGGAAAACCCACAACAAGTCTATGTCTTACTTGTCCGTGAAATGGGTGTCAGTCAAAAGAGTTTAAAGTCAAATGAAATTTAGGTCAATTGGGTATCAGTCAAATGAAATTTAGGTCAAGTGAAGTAGACCCATATATATATATATATATATATATATATATATATATGTATATAGTTTCACTTCATAATCTCGAAATGCTGAAATCTCGAATTTCGGCATTCTGAGACCATGAAGCTGAAAATGCAGAATGCCGAAAGTGCATAAGAGCGAATTCGAATAGCTCGAATCCACCCTTATGCATTTCCAGTACGTTGTGTGAAGTCTTTGGCTAGTATGATGTCTGAAATTGCAGGCGAGCGAGTGTTTGTGTGCGTTTTTGTAAGTTGTATGTGTGGGTAAGGGTAGGGAGGTATGAGTGTGAGTGTTGGATTTGTTGGTGTTTGTGTATGTGTGATGTGTATTTTTGTGCGAGCGAGTGTAGAATGCTGTAGTGTGATGGGTTTTTTGTCGTTATGTTTGATCTCGGAGTTGGTATATATAAGTAGGGGGGTGTGGGGGTGCAGGTGGCTTGCCTCCCTGCTTATATGTAGTGTAGGGTTGTGTGGCTTGTGTGCTGTGGGTGGAATGGTGTGTGTGTTATGTGGTGTATGGTGTATGTATGTTCATGATTTTGTGATTCGTGATTGTGGGTTTCGGGACTGTGAATGGTTTGGCTTTATAGTTTCGAAATGTTGAATTTTGAGATTTCAGCATTTTGAGATTATGAAGTGAAACCATATATATATATATATATATATATATATATATATATATATATATATATGGAAATCCCATTAAACATAGCAAAGATAATGAATAGATAGATGAAGAAAAAGAAACAGTAAGTAGTGCAAAGATATGAAATGTAAAGAAACAACAGCCACTGAAGGCAAAACTAAGAAAGATTCCTAAATGTTAAACCCGCACTGAGATGTTGTACTCAACTGTTAGAAAAATATGTATTAACATATGTGTGCAATGCTTATTTTAAATAAGGGAAGATTAACACGTTTTTATTCTATATGCAGCATTAGTTCTATTTGGAACTGAAAATATGCTTTTCTGAAATTGTGATTTCTGACATTGCAAGATGCACTCTGACCTAATTTGCTAGCACAGCAAAATACATGTTTATGCTTTGGAAATGTACTAGAAAGCAGGTGATTTTCTGCTAGGTCAGGAAATTAAATAGAGAATAATAATAATTTCTGTAGATCCATTCATTATGAGCAATAAGCTCTGTTCGTGCTAATGAAAAAGTGCACAAGCTGCAAGATAGTTAGATACTATAAACAATAAACTGCTTCAGAAATCTGTACTTGCATTGTGCTTAAATTAGCCATAGTACCTAGACTTGTAACATCACATAGCAAGAAAGTTATAATTGGCCGGTGGTCGTCAAGGCCATCCTGTTTACTAAAAAAATCTTTTTTAAACTTTGAAGAGTCAGCTAGAAATGTGTGAAACATCTGTAAAGAAACAGAATTGTGAACTGGTGATCTGCTACGTCAGTTGTAGTGGGCAATGTCTTGAAAGAAAGGTATAATAACTGTGACACTTCCTGATTTAGTCAGACAAACTCTGTAACTGCATTTTTTGTCTCCTTGAGCAAGAATAAAGATACCTGAACTGAACCTTATGCTTTTGGTCTTTTGAAGCATTTTTCTCTAACATTTTTTGGTCCTTCGAGCAGGATACCCTTGTTTAGCCTGGGATAAGATGGGCCAGGTGGCATGAAACTGCGCAGGGAAGATACCACATCGGATCTTCTTCATTGAAAGACCTCCGACTGAATTGTCATGCAAAAGAGGCCAGACACTTTTCTGATCTACGACTGAAGGCGGGTTCCGTTTGAACAGTGAGTGACCAATCGCTGAGGCTCAGGTAAGGTGAATCTACTTTTTTCTGTTTTAGATCAGGGACTTGATTGTATTTGTTCTGTGAGAATTTTTAAAATTCAGGGACAGAAATACTGCTATCTTGTCATAGATCAGGGAAACAGAATGAGTAGGTAGGTAGTCTGAAGGGACTGTAAACACTTGGTGGTACCACATTAAAAAAAATAAAAGGGTTACGTAATATTTAAAAAGGTTAGAACAAAATGGGTAATACGTGCACAAAAACGAAAAGACCCCAAAGCCCACCATTAACCGAAGACGCAAAATATATGCAATCACAGCACGACGACAACGTTAAATATTATACTAAATGGGTTAATAAATATGAATTTGATGGGAAACTAGAAAGATCCTCACTTATCAAACTTATCAGACAGCTAAAAACTGATTCTAAAGGTCGGGTTAAAAAACAGCGTAAATTAGGAGTTCTTCAGGCACACAGGTGGATTGAGGAAGCAAACCGAAGAGAACAAAAGAATAAAAATTCAAAAGCAATGTTTCTAGACAAAGAGGATAATAACTTAGTTATAGCATCGGCCCCTCCGCCCAGTCCAGTTTCAGTTCCTTTACCAGTTCCCTTATCGGAATATGAAGCAAAAGAACAAACTGACCCACCTCCACGATATCCAGTTGTTCCTATAAAACCACTACCGTTTGTTAGAGATCCTATCGAGACTAGGTCTCAAACACATAATTTAAAAGGGGATATTGAATTATATCAATGAATGGAAATTCACGGGCTATGAGTGAAGAAGAGATATGCCCACTCATAGAAGTACCAAATCCTCAGGCAGGACAAGAAGGGCAGGACCCAACTCTCTTAGTATACAGACCGTGGACACCGGAAGACATCCAGAAAGCCACAGAGGGAATTCCCCATCCAAAGGTTAATTTTAGAAAGTTCTTAGAAGACTTACAGGGTATGAGATTAAGTTATCATTTAAACGGAGAGGACGTAGAAAAAGTGGTCAGACAAATAGTTGGTCCAGATTGGCACATGATCAGTGGCAACTGGAATCCCTGTGAAGCTGCACTTAGGCCCCTCCCACATAGCAGCGCAGAACTAGACAACAGAGTGAAAGGTCTGACAGACCGAATTTCTGAGAAATGGAAGCCTAGGGCAGACTGGACTTGCATTAATCAATGCATCCAACAAGAAAGTGAAACTGTTGATAGATATTTTTCCAGATTATTGGAATGTTTTAACAATCACTGTGGAATGCAGGTGCCTGAAGATCAGACACAAGATTCCCCATATGAGCAGCAGTTAAAGAATGCATTTTTGAAAGGCAGTATTGCACCCATAAGTAGTTTCATTACTAAACACATGGTAGACCATTGTACAAGCAGATTACAATCACTGCTTGAATATGCTAGACATGCCAAAAGGCATTTTAACAACAAAAAGAAAAAGAAAGCCCAAGTATTTGCTGTGGAAGATGGAGAAGTTTATTTAGTACAGTCCGGACAAAAGGGCAAAAAGAATGCCCAGGGAAACAAACAATCTGATCAGCAATCAGAAGACTTTGAAGGGAGAAAGAAAAGAGTTGAGTGCTTCAAATGCGGGAAAAAGGGACACATGGCAAGGGATTGCAGGAAAAATAAGAAGGCAGCAGTGGAAGACAAAAACGATGAGGGTGAGGACTGACTATATGAAAGTCAGGAATCACTAGATAGGAATAATAGAGAAAAGACAAATGACAATGTGATAGAAGGAGCAGAGAATGTGATAATAGAGGAAGTGCAGGAAGCTACCGATAGTGAAGAAAACGAAATATTAGACCTAGCCTTACTGAGCTTAGAGCTCTATTTGACTGACATAAAACCAGAAGTGACACTCCTGGTAGAAGGGAGGGAAGTCAAATTTTTGTGTGATTCAGGGGCATCACAAACCCTGGTACACCCCTCCAAACTACCAGAAAATTCTGAATCACATGACTTTATACTAGTAAAATCAGCTAATGGGCAGCTGTATCGGGAGCCTCTCTCCCATAACATTACAATAACAGATCATGTTTCAGGATTAACCCAGAAAAGCAAAATTGTTGTTTCTGCAAAATGCCCAGTGAACCTTTTGGGCAGAGATCTTATGCAACTATTAGGCATAGCAGTAGTTCCAACCATGCAGGGCATGGAAGCACAGCGACAAACCAATACTTTTGCAGTGCAAACGGAAGGTGAGACATTTTACTGGTACAGCCAGGACTTAGTTACAACTGGCCCTGGAGCAGTAACTGAAGAGTTAATGAATTTAGTTATCAGTAAGTTCCCCTCTCTTTGCATTGACATACAACACCTGTTGCACTGTACTCTGTATTATTGTAATACACCAGGACCTGACAAAGAATATGAACAAGAATTGTTTAAAAATCATGCAAACAGATTAGTACTGTGTAATTTGTAGTGGGACATGAAAGGGATCAGTGTAGTTAGCTGTTCATTACCCCAGGAGTTCTTTTCACTTTACAAATCAAATCTAATACCGCATGTTAGTTTAACTAAAGAGGAAGATTTAAAATGGATAGACCTAGGAGAAAAAGTTACAAAATGGGAAAAACAGACAGAATCAGAACTGTCAGAACAGGGAATACAAAGACAGAAACTGAATTGGATAACACAAACACATCCAGCTGTACACTTGCAGTCCAGCAAAGACAGCTGAGAAGCGCTTTTATTAGAAGAGGAAGAAAAAGCTTTGTTAGACATATCAGAAACTCTCTGGTCAACAGGATAGTCAGACGTAGGACTAATTCACACAGCAGGACCAGTTACTATCACGCCAAAGTCAGCATTTAGACCACAAAAGAGACAGTACCCCTTGAGAAAAGATGCAGAGGCAGGTATTAAACCTATCATAGCAGCTTTGCTTAAGAAGGAAATACTGGTGGAATCTCCCGATTAGCCATGTAACACACCCTTATTCCCAGTTAGAAAAGCAAACAGAGAACGGCATATGGTCCAAGATTTACAAGCTGTAAATGACGCAGTAATACCAAGAGCATCTACGGTGCCAGATCCACATACCTTGTTGAATGATTTAAAACCTCAACAGAAGTATTTTTCTGTGGTAGATATCAGCAATGCGTTCTTTTCGATACCGATACACCCTGACAGCCAGTATTGGTTTGCATTTACATTTCAGGGGAAGCGGTATACATATACGCGACTACCACAGGGTTATAGTGAAAGCCCAACAATATTCTCACAAGAGATGGCAAGTAATTTAGCTGGATTTATCCCAACGAGAGGTAGTCAAATTTTATTTTATGTTGATGACATCCTGCTGGCCGCCCCTACCCAGCAAGATTGTAAGGAAGATACTATAGCATTATTAAAATTCCTAGCAGTTGAAGGACACAAAGTAAGCAAAAATAAATTGCAGCTTTGGAGAAAACAAGTGAAATACCTTGGATATGTAATATCCAAAGATGGCAAAACATTAGATGAAGACAGAAAAATAGCGATCTTACAAGCACCAAAACACACAACCAAGAAGGAAATGATGTCCTTCCTAGGTACGACTAATTTTTGTCGGAGCTGGATCACAAACTGTGCTTTGGAATCTGCACCTTTAATGACCTGATTTTTAAGAAGCCTATGGCAGCACAAGATTTAATACAGTGGACACCAGAAGCAGAATTAACTTTCTGCAAGCTGAAACAATTGATAGCATCATCATTAGTTTTAGGATTACCAAATTATCACAAACGTTTTTTCCAAATTGTAGATTGCAAGCAAGGTTATATGGCATCAGTATTGACTCAACAGCATGGGTCAAACAACGCCCCATTGCTTATTATTCATCACAACTGGACCCAGTGGTGCGGTCTCTACCCCACTGTGTACAAGCAGTAGTTGCAGCTGCAATGGCAGTGCAGGCTTTAGCCTCAGTAGTGTTATTCCACCCTCTCACATTGAGAGTGCCTCATGCAGTCGCAATCATTTTACTGCAAGAAAAAGTAGCATACCTTTCCCCTGCTAGGCATCTTTCTTGTATGACTATATTGCTGTCAACCTTACATGACAATTGAACGATGTACTACTTTGAATCTGTCTACCTTGCTCTCAACTCCTGTGGATGGCACACCCCATAACTGCCTGCAGGTAATTGAGCAAAAGACACTGCCTAGAAAAGACCTCACGGATGTTCCCTTGGATAATGCTGAGGTGACATATTACATGGATGGCTCATGCAAAAGGAGTCCTACAGGACAGAACCTAACAGGTTATGCAGTAGTTTCTGATACTGAGATTGTAGAAGCGAAACCTCTACCACATAACTTATCTGCACAAGCAGCAGAGCTGATTGCCTTGACAAGGGCATGTACCTTAGCAAAGGGTAAAAGTGTAAACATTTTTACAGACAGCCAGTATGCTTTTTCTACTGTACATGTTTTTGCACAACAGTGGAGGAATCGAGGAATGGTGACATCTACTGGCAAACCGATTAACCATGCACAGTTTATTTTAGATTTGTTAGATTCTATTCAGTTGCCTCAGAAAGTAGGTATTTGTAAATGCATAGCTCATACAAAACAACAAGATAGGATTTCAAAAGGCAATGCGAGAGCTGACACAGCTGCAAAGCAAGCAGCCTCAGAAGCATTTCTTTTGAACGAGGAATTATAACCTTCTGAGATTTTAGACGTAGAAATGCAGACGCTTACTACACAAGCTAAAAAACAGAAATGGAAAAGATGAGGAGCAATTCTCAAGGAAGGGCTGTACATCTCCAAAGAGGGAAAACTGATATTACTGTTTAATTTATTTAGATATGCAGCTTTGTTGAGCCATGGGCAGAGCCATTTCTCAACAGGGGGGATTGTACAGTTAGTGAATCGGGTGTTCGCTACGTATGGGTTTACAAACTACACTAAAAATTTTGCCCGTTATGTCACACTTGTAATAAGCATCATGCACAAGGGGCATTAAAGCCCAAGCAAGGGAGTTTCCCTACACCACCATATCCGTTTCATACTATCTGTATGGATTTCATAGAATTGAGCAAATGTGAAAACAAAAAGTACTGCCTTGTCATTGTGGATATGTTCTCCAAATGGGTGGAGGCCTTTCCGACTAGTAAACCAGATGCAGCCACTGTTGCAAAGACCCTAGTTAAAGAGATTATTCCTAGATTTGGCATACCGGAAAGGATCAACAGTGACAATGGTACACATTTCGTTAACCAAACTATACAACAGTTAAGTCAGTATTTTGGGATTTCTTTAAAACATCACTGTGCATATCACCCTCAATCTGCAGGGTTAGTAGATAGGTACAATGGAATTTTAAAGAATAAGCTTAAAAAACTTATAGTAGATACACAGAAGAACTGGGTGTACTGTTTGCCCCTGGCACTGTTGAGCATGAGAACTGTTCTGAATGCAAAAGGATTGACACCTTTCGAAAATATTTTCAGAAGAGCTTATTATATACCTCAGTGGAAACCTCTCATGCCTGCAGACCAGGAAGCAGATTGGACATTTGCAGAATACATGAGGAATATGCTAAATAACAAACATCTTTTACAGTTTAATTCTGTTTCAGATAAAGACCAAACTAAACCATTCGAAGTAGCAGTAGCCCCAGGCACTTGGGTCTGGGTGAAGACAATCAAAAAGAAGAATTGGACGACACCAAAGTGGGAAGGTCAGTATCAAGTACTGCTGAGCACACCCACAGCAGTCAAGATTGTGGAACGTTCATCTTGGACTCATTTGACACACTGTAAACTAGTCAAAAACTTTGAACTTGATAAAACTCTTGCTAACACACAGCAGCAGTAAAATGACAACAAGACCTAGAGACAATAGAAATACTGAACGATTTCAGCAGTATATTCAGCAGTGTTGCATAATCATCTTAATAACTGCATTAGTGACAATGTTCTTTTTGCTGTGGCCTTTCTTTTCTTCAGCCACACCAGCTAGACTGAACAAACGTGATTCATCACTCATAGACTGGCATCCAAACTTTAACACTTACCAAGCAATCAAATATGTGTATGCTGAGACTTTTAATTGTTGGATTTGCACAGCTATACCAACAGCATATGGGGTATTATTGATGGCTGCTGTCCCCCTAGGGGTCAATGAGACCTAGGAAAACTTGATTTTTGAGACTACACCTGTGAAATCTAGAGACAAAATTGCATTATTTCTACCTGTTACACAAACAGGAATTGTATGCTTTTTTTAAGAATGACACAATTCAAGTAGGTTGGAGTAGATGTAATGTAACAGTTTCTTACAAATGTTATATTAAACCTAAAAATGCTAAAAATACAGAAACAATTTGTGATGCAGATTATGACTCATACTTTGAGTCCTTGCATAAAACTGTCAGTGATATACAACATAAGCCTGTTCTTTTAAAACAACTATCTATTATAGATAAGAAAATGTTTCATGCAGGGAAGGTGTATATCAATACTAAGGTAGAAAATTGTTATTTCATATGTGGGAAAAAGGCATATAAATGGTTGCCTGAGAATTGATCCGGCAGTTGTTTTTTGGGTTACCTGGTCCTGGCCATACGACACACTACAGCTTTGCCTC
Source organism: Protopterus annectens (assembly GCF_019279795.1). Classification (NCBI taxonomy): domain Eukaryota; kingdom Metazoa; phylum Chordata; order Ceratodontiformes; family Protopteridae; genus Protopterus; species Protopterus annectens. The sequence goes on from NC_056746.1 coordinate 329,711,223, forward strand.
ATGGGAGAATTCGAAACGTGAGAAACGTCGCAAAGAAACCTGAAAATCCAATCAAGAAACCTGAGAATCCAGTGGGACAGATCATAGCAGGCTGGAGAAACCATAACTCCGTGAAAGACAAAAGTAAACTAGCACACACGGACTTGAGTGACACTATCATATCCTGGGCTGGCATAGCCCCTGCATATGGTGCAGTTAAATCAATTTGGGAACTGAGAAAGCTATCCAAACTTCTCGAGGTCATGAGCAATGCAACTTTTTCTGCTCTTGAATTAATGACTGATGAACTGAATGCAATGAGAACTGTGGTACTTCAAAACCGCATGGCTCTTGACTTCACCCTAGCAGCGAGAGGTGGTACGTGTGCTTTAATCAAAGACGAGTGTTGTTTGTTTATTCCCGACAATAAGCATGAAATTAACGATCATTTGGAAGTGATTCAGCAAGTGTCAGGCATGACCAGGCCACGCCCAAACCCACTGACGGACCTTTTCCAGAATTTGTTTGGGGGGGTGGGGTTCCATCCTAATGAACATCCTGATTGCCATTTGTGTGGGATTACTTTTGTTAGGAGCATGCATTTGCTGTGGAATTCCCTGCATGAAAAAATTAATCAAAGATTTTATAGACATGTCAGTTTCTGAGACTTTGTATCAAAGTACTGAAATTGAAGAACTGTTGAAAAAGGCAACACTTTCATAAGTTTAAACTGAATGACTCTCTTAGCTGCAAATCCTCAGAGGAAGAGGTTAGGAGAAGAAACAAACTGTTTATGCTTTTGAAATAGAATAAAAAGTATTAACAGGGGGGAAATGTTAGAAAAATATGTATTAACATATGTGTGCAATGCTTATTTTAAATAAGGGAAGATTAACACATTTTTATTCTATATGCAGCATTAGTTCTATTTGGAACTGAAAATATCCTTTTCTGAAATTTTGCTTTCTGACACTGCAAGATGCACTCTGACCTAGTTTGCTAGCACAGCAAAATACATGTTTATGCTTTGGAAATGTACTGGAAAGCAGGTGATTTTCTGCTAGGTCAGGAAATGAAATAGAGAATAATAATAATTTCTGTAGATCCATTCATTATGAACAATAAGCTCTGTTCGTGCTAATGAAAAAGTGCACAAGCTGCAAGATAGTTAGATACTATAAACAATAAAGTGCTTCAGAAATCTGTACTTGCATTGTGCTTAAATTAGCCATAGTACCTAGACTTGTAACATCACATAGCAAGAAAGTTATAATTGGCCGGTGGTCGTCAAGGCCATCCTGTTTACTAAAAAAATCTTTTTTAAACTTTGAAGAGTCAGCTAGAAATGTGAGAAACATCTGTAAAGTAACAGAATTGTGAACTGGTGATCTGCTACGTCAGTCATAGTGGGCAATGTCTTGAAAGAAAGGTATAATAACTGTGACACTTCCTGATTTAGTCAGACAAACTCTGTAACTGCATTTTTTGTCTCCTTGCGCAAGAATAAAGATACCTGAACTGAACCTTATGCTTTTGGTCTTTTGAAGTATTTTTCTCTAACATCAACTTTTGGCTAAAAGTATTAACATGGCTGTAATTTAGCCCTGAGTCAAACATACTTCTATGAATTAGTGAAATTGATACCAATCTTGTTAACAATATAAAAAAAACTTTACCCACCTTAAAGTTAAGCTACAAGCCATCCTAATAACTATAGACTAATGAATTGCTTTCCAAAAGCTTACACATATACTTAACAAGTGATTGCTTTTTGGCTGTTTTGCGGGGGGGGGGGGCAGTTCAAGGGTTCCGATCTTCAGCAGGTCGAACTTCATCCATTCATAGTGGAAGCATGAATAAATGTGAAAAAAACCTTGGTAAGGAAAATTTTAAAAGACTACAACTATAATTAAAAAAAAAACTCTTTGACATCTAAGAATAGATGGGTTCATAGGTAGGTACTAAGCTATTGGCCCTAGGGCCTATACAAGCCTAGCCAAAAAGGTACCTTGGCTTTTGCCACCCAAGAAAATTATTTTCCTGTGCCACTGTCGAGCAGAGCCACAGAAGTGATCCCCGGGGTGAATGTCCTATTTCCCATCCAATCATCAAGATTTTTCTTGAAGAGTGCTAATGAGAAGCTTTGTTTGATACAGATAGGTAGTTTATTCCAGAGTATGGGAAGTCTCTGGGACAGGAATCTACCCCTCCAGAATGTTCTGTTTATTGTGGTGACAAGGTTGAGCGTGTAGCTCAGAGGGATTGGGATTTCTTTAGGTGGAGCATGTCCAACAGCTCTGGGTGTGACATAGCTTTGTATGTTAGGCAGAGATCACCTCTGAGTAGGCGATATGCGATGGAGTAAAGCGGGAGTTTTTGAGATGGTTTGCGTAGGGCATCTGTTTGAGGTTGGTAATCCTCTTTGTGAGGTATTTCTGCAGCCTTTCTAGTTGTTGTAGATGTCTTGTGAGGTACATACCAAAAGAAGCGTTGTACTCTATAATGGGTCTAATGAGTGATGAGTAGAGGGGAACAATTACCTTTTTTTTTCTGGTTGAGAAACCTTTTGTGATGAGGTGTGCCACATAGAAGGATTCCCTGACTACTGTGGTGATGTGATTATCAAAGGAGAGACTACTGTCCACCTGTGTCCCAAGGTCTCTTATCACACTTTCAGTGTTAGGTATATTACTGCCTATGTTGTAGCTCATGGGTACAGAGTTTTTACTAAAGGGGATGACAATGCACTTTTTGGCATTGAGCTTGAGGTCATGGGTTTGACACCAGGCATCTGTCTGAGTGAGGCCTTTTTGTAGGATGTCCACATCGTTAGGAGTTTCGATTATGGCACCTAGTTTGCAGTCATCTGCAAACTTCATTAGCCAAAGACCTTCTGTGTTAGCCTGTACTTCAGAGAAGTATATACCAAACAGGAGAGGACCCAGGACTGAACCCTGTGGTACTCCACTTGTCACTGGTCTGAAGTCGGATTTGAAGTCTGCTACTTTCACAGTGTGGGTTCTGTCAGTGAGCCAGTTGTATCCCATCTTGTGACATAGGGATTTATACCTAGTTTAGAGAGTTTATCTATAATTCCAGAGTGGGGGATGGTGTCGAAAGCCTTGGCAAGATCTAGATAGGCTGTGTGAACCACCTTACCCTCATCTACACCTTTGGTTACTGCTTCAAAGAAGTCTATCAGGTTTAGGAGACATGATCTGCCTTTTACAAATCCGAACTGGGTGGTGTCCAGAGTTTGGAGATTACCAATGTCTTTGTTTATAAGTTCCATGATGATACGTTCCATGGCCTTGCAGACCAGGCTCATCAGGCTAATGGGGCGGTAGTTCCCGGGGTCCATGGTGGCTACCCCTTGTGGAGTGGGATAACCATCACTATGCGCCATTCAGCAGGCACAAACCCTGAGGTGAGGCTATGATTGAACATGGTAGTTAGATGGGGTGCCAGTTCGTTCTGAAATTCATGTAGAATGCAGCCTGGGATGTTTTCTGGTCCCATGGATGCTGTGTTCTTGGCTTTGGAGAGTGTGGTTTTTACCTGTGCAGCTGTGATTACAGGAACTTTGCATTCTTCCAGTATAGATATGGGTCCTTTAGGGGGTGAGAGGGACTGTAAAGTTAGCACTGAACCTATCTGCCAGGATGTTGGCAATATCAGTTGAGTATGTATATTTAGTGCCATTGTGCTGTAACTCAGAGCAGATCTGAGTGTTGCCATTGAGATTCTTGACATAGCTATAGAATGCTTTGTGACTGTCTTTAGTATCAGTGGCGATTTTGTTTTCATAACTAGCTTTGGAGGATTTTATCAAGGATCGCAGCTTCTTACTGAGGCTGACCAGGGGGCTCCTCCACTCATGGGATTTTACTCTCTTTTGCAACAGTTTCTTTCTTCTGTTGTACAGTTTATTTATGGCAGGGGACCACCAGATTGGCTTCCTTTTTTTGGTGGATAGTGTCTTGGTTCTGTTTGGGATAGCATGATCCATGCACTCGTGTAAGTGCTTATAAAGTGCAATTGTGTAGGATTCAGTAGTTGTAACTGTATTGTCCATCTGCATGGGTGCCAGAAAGTTTACCACTTCTGTCTTAAGAAGCATGAAGTTGGCTTTGGAGAAATTTTTTATTGTGGTTTCCTTAATGAGGGGTGGGGGCAGGATGTGGATATCTAGGGTGATTAGCTTATGGTCGGATCGGACCAATGAGACATTGACTTCAGGTGTGGAACACCGATCGCTCATGTTGGTAATGACTAGATGTAGGATATTGTTGCCCCTGGTGGGGGTGTGGATAAGTTAATCCAGGGCACTGGAGTTTATGAATTCCAGAAAACGTTGAGCAAAGGAGTTGGTACATGAGTAGTTTTCCCAGTTAATGGTGGGGTAGTTGAAATCCCCCATTATTAGGGTGTTTGGTTGAAACCTAATATTTTCCAGTACATCAAGAAAAGAGGAGTGGGAATCCTGGGGCATGGTGGGGGATCTGTCGCAAGCTACAATTTGGACTGCAGCTTTGCCCAGAGTTAGTTGCACTTGGATAACCTCGGATGCATTATGCTGAGCAACTAGCCTGAAGGTGTGGATATCCTTAATGAATATGGACACACCTCCGCCTTTAGTGTTCCAGTCCAGGTTACATGGTCGAAAAGTGTGATATGAGTGATAGCCTGCCTGGTAGTGCAGGGGTGCTCTCTGGAGCCTTGAACCAGGTCTCAGTCACTGCACAGATATCGATGTTTTTAAGGAGTGCCTCGAGTGAGTGCATTTTTAGATTTAGACTTCTAGCATTGAGTAGCACCACCCTCAGTTTTTGCTTGCCTGTTCCTGTTACGGTGGTGAATTTGTCATTTGAACCTTGCCTAAAAAAGGCACTATAGGGGCGGCAAGAACCTTAGCCAGTATCCGGAATCCCAGGGGTGAAAGGTGCAGGCCATCTCTGGCAAAGCATCGTGGTCTGTCGGCCATGTCATCCCAGGCAGACAAATACTGAATCCATTTAGAATGACACCAGAAGCTTAGCCAATTGTTGAAGTCAATCATTTTGTCCTTGTACTGTGATATAATTCTGGGTGATGGCAGAATGCTACTCAGGGCTAGGGTCATACCTGCCTGGGCTACAAGATTAGAGAGCTCTTCCCTGTCTCTTTTCATGTAGTCCAGGGAGGTACGTCTCAGGTCATTCACACCAACATGGACAATGACAGAGTCATTTTTGTACTTGTGGAGTGACCTGAGTGCGTGGGTTATGTAGCGGATCCTGGCACCTGACAAGCAGCTGACAGTAACCTTCTCCTTCTTTAGCCTGATGAGTTGGACATCAGTGTGCCTGACTATAGAGTCACCTATGACTAGTGTGTTGTGTATGTTGTTTTGCCTTATTGGCTGTGGTTGAGTGGAACACTGAGTCTGTGGGCTATGTGTCATTTGGGTTGTGTTGGGGGATGGAGGTTGCTTGGGTTTCTGCTTTGGAGGTCTCTGTTGCTTAGACAGATAATTATTGAGAGCCTCCACAAATGTTTTTGTGTTTCTATGTGTGGATTTTGGTGGTGTAGATTTAGTGAGATTATGTGCTGAGTGTGGTGTGGTGCAAGTGTTTACCTTCTTTTCTTGACTGTCAAGTTCAGTCTTGGTTGGAGAGAGCTTTACCTCCAGCTTGGCTAGATAAGTGCATCTCTCACAGGCTGTAGTGTTGGATGGTAGGAGGAGAGGGTTGTCTGTGTACATGAGGCAATTTCTACATTGCCCCAAGATGCCCAGGTTCATCAGATAGACTGGAGAGAACATTGGAAGCTGACCCTTGAACATGCCTGAATAAAAAAACTATTTTCTTCTAGATAAGTGAGGAAAGTTAGTTCAAGAGCTGTTTTTTCTCTAAGCAAGTGAGGAAAGTAAGTACCAAAACTGTTTTCCTCTAGGTAATGAGGAAGGTTGAGTGCTGTAGTAATTAGTAGGTTATTTAGTGTTTACAAGTTTTGAACAAGTGCTGATCACGAATAAGCAAATCCAAGTGCTAAAACTAAGAATCTGTATCTGGACTAAACTAGTTACAGGAAAGTGGGGAAACAAGTGCAAATGCGGGCTTTTAAATCAGAAAGTTGAGAGAGATGGAAAAACTGCCCAAACGGCCAATAACTACAATTTCTGGGCCAGAACCACTCCTTATGTGGTGGATAGGTTACCTAGTGCTTACCACCCCCACTGATAAGTTAGAAGGCTTCCCTCCAACACAGAAAGCTTGGGGGTCTCAGAAGCTTACATACAGTCCCGGATACAGCAAATCTGAATTTGGACTATACTAAGTTACAGGAAAGGTAGGAAACAGGCTTAGATTTTTTTTATATACGGAAAAGTAGCTAAAACAGCAGTAAAAACAATTCAAATAAATAAGCTTCCTGTTCCTATTGTAATTTACAGTTTTCATATGGTTGGCTGATCTTAAAATGTTGAATCAGCTGGACAAGAAAACAATAAAATTCCTTTATGTTGCTCAAATGATCTATAAAACTATATATGGCAAGATTATATATTACTTGCTCTGAAGTAGGGATGGACCTCCTTGAAACTGACTATATGCATAGGGCTGCAATTATGGGACTGCATACACACTTAATGACTTCATCAGGTCCAAACACAGCGAATGTTCTATGGAAGAAAACAAAACTAAGATGACATCTTTGCTCAGACCAGCAGTAGCATTTTGGAAAGATATGGCTACGGAAATAAGATGTGGACAAAAAACAGGTAGCAACTGAAACTGACAAAAAAAAGGCTATTGATCAAGGCCAGAAGCGAAGGAAGGAAAACTGGAAAGGCCCCAAATATACAGAACTGCCAGAAGCTCACAATGGTGGACTACAATGAAACTACTATGAAATCTATAGAAAAGGTGGGAGATACAGGAAAATGTAGGTTCTGCAGGGCAGAACTAGAAAAAGCTGCACACGTGGCTGATAGTCTGCACACTGAAAGACACAGTAATGTATCAAGGCTGTTATACTGGGAATTGTGCAAGTATTATAATATGCAGATAGCTTAGAAGCCCTGGAAATGTGAAGCACAAAGAATTACTGAAAACAAATTATCGATTCCATGAGATTATCCAGTCCTAGCAGTTAAGAAAGTAGAAGCAGGAACATCAGACATTACAGTCAAATTAAAAAAATGAAAAAGTAGCATTGATTATTGAAATGGTTACACCTAGCAAACATAGGGTTCTGTGTATTGAGACATAAAGTCATAAAATACCAGGATATCCTAGAAGAAACTAAAACATTGTAAAATAAAGACACCCAGATAGTTCCAATAATAGTAAGACTAACAGGACTAATACAAAACAAGTTCCATTATGTTACTAATATGTGTAACTCCATATAAAATGGAGAAGGAGGCAATTCTTCTAGGTACATTGTGGGTGCTGAGAAAAGAACTGTTTGCAAATATCAAAAGCTGAAGCAACAATAATTTCATCAACTTTAATTGTATCCTGGTGTGGAAATGATGTCCATTCCTGGCAGGGTATTAAAAACCTTAAACATCTATAGAAGTTAAAAAAAAAGAAAAGGGAAACAGAGTTGCAGTTTGGCTGGTACACCAGGTAGAATTTTCCCAAAGCGCCTCAGGCTTCATGTAAATCAATATCTGGGGGCTCTGGTTACAGAGGGATGTTCAGTGGTTCACTTTATGTAAGAGTTGATGGAAATGGTGGCATGCGGCCAAAGGATTTAAATGCAACCTTACAAGTCCGTCCTGAAAGGCTTCAAAACAAAGCAACATTCTGTATTATGGAACACTGAAAATAATATATGTATTTACAGTTATCACTTACTGCCTGTTTCCCATCATCCTGCATTAAATAATATACAAAAGGAAGAAAGTGAAAATTACTTCCCTGTATATTACTTAATGTGTATTTGGAGACAGGCTTCTACAACAATAAAACTAATCCTAAAACCACTTGTTTACACATTACCTCATGTTACTTTCCATGGGCTTTGTAGAAATTCTGGAACCAACAAAACTTGAGATTTTAAGTGGCTATTAAAATGCTTTGCAAGTGACACACTTCGCACTAATTCCAGAGCATTCTACAAAGGCAGCATAAAGTACCTAATGGTTTTGCTTCGTATCCTTGTGTTTCTGCTGTGTGACATTTTTTTGTTATGTAGTTTTCATTGTTTGAATGCGGAGTGTTATAATGACTAAAATAAATCTTTAATTTGCTGTCAGTATTTCAGAAGTAACAATTCTGTTTCCCCTGAATACATACTTTTTTTGTCACGGGACTTGAAACCACTCTCTGCAACACTTGTACTGTAAACTGTATTATAAGAAGACAAAACTGTGTGTACGTTTTCAGTTGTAAACAATAGCGAATTGTCTGTGTAATCCCGCGTGTCATGGCATATTCTGCAGAGAAATTTCATCCGATACACCCGGTCCCTCACACATTTGTTTAGCATTATTTTTAAAGCTAGCAAGCACTGTGTTTGAATAGTATTATTGTCGCACTCTTATGAAATGAGAGGAATGTCTAGGAAAATGTATTTTAATAGTTTTATAGAGAAGTATGTGCATTATACATATGCTGTGAGATACATCCCCGTATTTGAGTTTAATACCTTCGTTGTCACCTCAAAGCAAGAGGTTCTCCCGTTCGATTCTCGGCTTGAGAGCCTTATGTACGAAGTCTGCATGTCCTCCCCGCGGTCGAGTGGCGTTCGAAAGACATGCGTAGGGCGTGCCTTCGTTGAAGGTTGGGCGTCGAGCTGGCACCTCGGCACCGTAAAAATCTACTGCCAATCATTAGCGGACCGGAGTTCCGCTGTGGCGACCCCTAACCGGGAAAAGTCGAAAGAAGAACAACAACCTGCGCAATGGTACGTTGTTGTTTTTCTGTGGACCACTAGATGGCACACTCACATAATAGCATAAATCTGCTGCAGTTAATTTATCTACGTTTGACTGAAAACAGAATGGTAGAATCGGTTCTGCACCATACTTAAAGTGATGGTAAGGGACTGGTAACAAGTACTATCTTTAAGAATCTATTAGCTGATTAAAGAAGTTAGTGAGGATCATGGTCAGAATACTATCCATCGTTTAATTTAACCACCATTATCTCCCTGCAAGTTTTGTTGTATACTTGCTTCTTAGATTTTTCAACAAATCCTGAAATTGTCATGAAGAATATAGTATCCGCACACACTTCCAGTGGTCACAATGATCTCAGCAAATATACACTGAATTTTAAATAAAACCTAGTCCAGAAATACAAATATAGAAAATAAAAGCTGCTTAACCCAGGCACTGGTATAATTTTTCTGCTCTTAATATTACAGGAACATAAAAACAATACTAGGCAAGTCATCATAGGGACCATAAGATGACTACCTTTAAGTGGATACATTTAAAATTTCTTGCCACCCATAATGAGCACTCAGTAGTGCTCACCTCCCAAATTAAGCAGGGCCATACATAACCCTGATGTCAATTTCTGCCTACCCATCCAATTATTAAGACTAGCCTAAAACGTCAGCGAAAGTAATGCTTTGTCTGACCTGTAGTGGGGCCTTATTCTGTAGGCTGGGAATACATTGAATTAGGAACATATCCATTCAGTGCATCTTGTTTACTTGTTGGTGTAAATTTAGGGCCCTAATATGGGTATTTGTAGAGCCACAGGTTTTGTGAATAAATAGGAGTTGAAATAGGACTGGGTCTTTCATAGCTCAAAAAGTGAGACATCAGTCACTTCGGGGGAAGCCAGAGGGATGCTGAGATAAGGAGAGTCACCGTAACCTATCAGATAGTTGAAGGATTTTTTTTTTGTTAAAGTTGCTGAGACCTTTCCAGCAGAGTAATATGTTTGAATTTGGACATACCATAGGGGGCATTCATTACATTCAGTTGTTGGTCTGAAAAGGGAAGAGTACAATAGTGACTTCTCTGGATCATGAAGATATTCCCTAGGAAATGAGCTGGCTGAGGTAGACTGAATTCCTGGCTATGGGATAAACATGATGATCTAATTAGAGAGAGAGAGCTATTCTCGTGCATACCCAAATCTCATGTGATTATATCTATTTGAAGAGGAGTACCACACGTAATATATGGGAGTAACTTTCTTCACGTAATGTTACTATCTACAATTTTTTTGTATTTCGCTTGAGACCTTGATCAGTACACTAGCTATGTGCTTATTCCACCCCTTGCTGGAGCAGTTTAGTATCAGTGGATGAGAGGATAATAGGAAGCCAAAGTCTGTATCAGAAATCATGAGCCATATGGTGCAGGTAATCTTTCTTTGTATGTATTTACTATCATTGCAGATTAAGGTGACTTGTGATTTATTCACCTTCCCTTTCCACTTCTTTTCCTTTAGATTTATTTTCAAGTTATTCCATGCACGTGTGAGCCCCACCATTAATATTATACATTTGCTTCTCCTATAAGACTGTTGCAGGATCCAAACCTTCTGTCAATGTCAAAAAAATATTTCTTAACATATCTCTTAAAGAACATTATTTTTTGTTTCTTTTCTACCATACCCTCTACTTGTACTCAACATATTGTTTTCTTAAAACTAATTCCATTAATGCTTCTTTAAAACTCTAAGTGCTTGTAGACACACACACACACACACACACACACACACACACACACACACACACATACATACACACACACACACATATATATATATATATATATATATATATATATATATATATAAATATATACAGTCCTTAGTCTTTAAGCTTGGAGCCATGCGACTCTGTAGCCTACGTTCATTAGTTCATAGATAGGTACTAGGCTATCAGCCCAAGGGCCTATGAAAGCCTAGACAACAAGGTTCCCTGGCTTACGCCACCCAAGAAAGTTATTTTCCTGTGCCACTGTCGAGCAGAGACACAGAAGTGATCCCCGGGGTGTATTTCCTATTTCCCATCCGCTCATCAAGATTTTTCTTGAACAGTGCTAATGAAGAACTTTGCTTGACATACATGGATAGCCTGTTCCAGAGTATGGGAAGTCTCTGGGACAGCAATCTATCCTTCCAGCATGTCCTGTTTATTGTGGTGACAAGGTTTAGGTCCCTAGAGCATGTAGCTCGGAGGGATTAGGATTTCTTTAGGTGTAGCATGTCCAACAGCTCTGGGTTTGACATAGCTTTATATGTTAGGCAGAGATCATCTCAGAGTAGGCGATATGCTATGGAGTAAAGCTGGAGTTTTTTGAGACGGTCAGTGTAGGGCATTTGTTTGAGGCCAGTAATCCTCTTTGTGAGGTACTTCTGTGGCCTTTCCAGCTGCTGCAGATGTCTTGTGAGGTACATTCCAAAAGGGGCGTTGTACTCTATAATGGGTCTAATGAGTGTCGAGTAAAGGGGAACAATGACCTCTTTTTTCCAAAACCCATTTATGATGAGGTGTACCACGTAGAAGGACTTTCTGACTACTGTGGCAATGTGACTATCAAAGGAGAGACTACTGTCCACCTGGGTCCCAAGATCTCTTGTCACACATTCGGTGTTAAGTAGATTGCTGTCTATGAGGTGGTTCATGGGTACAGAGTTTTTACCAAAGGGGATGACACTGCACTTTTTGGCATTGAGCTTGAGGCCATGGCTCTGACACCAGGCATCTGTCTCAGCGAGGCCCTTCTGTAGGATGTCCATATCATTTGGGGACTTGACTATGGCTCCTAGTTTGCAGTCATCTGCGAACTTCATTAGCCAGAGGCTTTCTGTGTTAGCCTGTACTTCAGAGAAGCAGATACCAAACAGGAGAGGTCCCAGGACTGAACCCTGTGGTACTCCACTTGTCACTGGTCTGAGGTCAGATTTGGAGTCTGCAACTTTTACAATGTGGGTTCTGTCAGTGAGCCAGTTGTCAACCCATCTTGTGACATAGGGATTTATACCTAGTTTAGTGAGTTTATCTATAATTTCAGAATAGGGGATGGTGTCGAAAGCCTTGGCAAGGTCAAGATAGGCTGTGTGAGCCACCTTACCCTCATCTATGGCTTTGGTGACTGCCTCAAAGAAGTCGATCAGGTTCAGGAGGCATGATCTGCCTTTCATAAACCCGAACTGGGTGGGATCCAGAGTTTGGAGGTTACCAATGTCTTTGTTTATGAGTTCAATGATGATACATTCCATGGCCTTGCAGACCAGGCTCATCAGGCTAATAGGGCGATAGTTCCAGGGATCAGTGGTGGCTTCCTCTTTGTGGAGTGGGATAACTGTTGCTGTGCGGCATTCAGTGGGCACAAAGCCTGATGTGAGGCTATTATTGAACATGGTGCTTAGGTGGGAGCCAGTTAATTCTGAAGTTCGTGTAAAACGCTGCCTGGGATGTTGTCCGGTCCCATGGATGCTGTGTCTTTGGCTTTAGAGAGTGCAGCTTTTACCTGCGTAGCTGTGATTACAGGGACTATGCATTCTTCCTGTATAGATATGGGCCCTTTAGGGGGTGAGGGGGATAAAGTTAGCACTGAACCTATCTGCCAGGATGTTGGCAATATCAGTTGGTTCTGTAATATTCGTGCCGTTGTGATGTAACTCAGAGCAGATCTGGGTGTTGCCATCGAGATTCTTGACATAGCTATAGAATGCTTTGTGGTTGTCCTTAGAATTAGTGGTGATTTTGTTTTCATAGCTAGCTTTGAAGGATCTTATAAGGGGTCTCAGTTTCTTACTGAGGCTGACCAGGGAGCTCCTCCACTCATGGGATTTTACTCTCTTTTGCAACAGTTTCTTCCTTCTGTTGTACAGTTTGTTTATGGCAGGGGACCACCAGATTGGCTTCCTTTTTTTGGAGGATAGCATCTTGGTTCTGTTTGGGATAGCATGATCCATGCACTCGTGTAAGTGCTTATAGAGTGCATTTGTGTAGGATTCAGCAGTTTTAACTGTATTGTCCATCTGCATGGGTGTCATGAAGTTCACCACTTCTGTCTTAAGCATGAAGTTGGCTTTGGAGAAATTTGTTACCGTGGTTTCCTTAATGGGGGTGGGAGCGGGATGTGGATATCAAGGGTGATTAGCTTATGGTCAGATCGACCAACGAAAAGTTGACTGCAGGTGTGGAACACCGGTCACTCATGTTGGTAATCACTAGGTCTAGGATATTGTTGCTCCTGGTGGGTGTGGATAAGTTGATCCAGGGCATTGGAGTTTATGAATTCCAGAAAGCGTTGAGCTAAGATGTTGGTACACGAGTAGTTTTCCCAGTTAATGGTGGGGTAGTTGAAGTCGCACATTATTAGGGTGTTTGGTTGAACCCTAATATGTTCCAGTACATCAAGAATAGAGGAGTGGGAATCCTGGGGCATGGTGGGGGATCTGTAGCAAGCTACAGTTTGGATTACAGTTTTGCCCAGAGTTAGTTGCACTTAGATAACCTCGGATGCATTATGCTGAGCAACTAGCCTGGAGGTGTGGATATCCTTAATATTCATAGGTAATTATTATACAAAGGACCCTAAAGGGTCATTTTAAGCCTCACTGTGTTTCCCAGATATATTTGACAGGTTCTGATAAAGCTCATTTTATTGAGGTTATAACTTGAATATGAATGATCGAGTATTTGCAATCTTTTTCTAATAGGGACAAAGGTGGAAGAACAGGGTTACATTTATGATTCCCAATCCACTGATTCAAGTTACTCTTTAATAAGTGAAGGGAGGAATTCTGCATCACATGGACTGGAAGCCTGTTCCAGAGAAGGGGTAGTCTATGAAACACGTCTGCCCCTCCAAGATGCCCTATTTATGTTACAGACAAGGTTTAGGTCCTTAGATTGGGTGTTTCTAATGCTATTTGTCTTGCAGATGTGCAACAGGTCCATAAGAGCTGGATCAGAGGATGCTTTAAAGTCCAAGAATAGATTGCCTCTCAGCAGTCTGAAGGAGACTGAGGATAAGGCTTTGAAATGATCCATACAGGACATGTTGTCTACACCATGTATTCTTTTTGTGAGGAACCTTTGTGGATGCTCAAGTTGTTGTATATACCTGGTCAGGTATATACTGAAGGGGGTCCTTGTACTCACTTATTGGTCTAATGAGGGCCGAGTACAATGGAATAATGAAATCTTTGGACATAGATACCACACTCTTGCTTATAAGTTGTGAAACATAGAATGATTTCCTTACTACAGCAGACACATTATGATCAAAGGCCAAGTCACTGTTTACACAGTCATCTCTGAGGGGTGCATTATTGATGCAGTAATTTCCATGTGTAGCTATTCCAAAATATACTATTACACATTTTTAGCAGTGAATTTTAGACCATGACTCTGGCACCAGTTTTTAGTCTGTGCCAGACCTTCTTGGAGGATGTTTCTGTCAGTGGTGGACTCTTTGACTGTGCTTAGTTTGCAGTTGCCTGCAAACTAGGTCAGATTCCTTTGACATTGGCCTTAATTCAGAGAAGTAGATGCCAAAAAGGGTCTCCACTAGTGACCGGCCTTTTTATGAGGTAGACTCACCCATCCTGGCTTCTTGTGTCCTATCTCTGAGCAAATTGTCTATTCAAAGATCTAGGGGGTTACACTTAATTTCATGAGCTTTTTCACAATGCCTGATTGGGGTTTTGTGTCATATGCTTTGGCCAGGTCAAGGTAGACAGCATACATTATTTTGCCCTCATCCATTACTTTGATAACTTTAACAAAAAAATCCACCAGGTTGAGTAAGCATGGCCCTTGACGAAACCAAACTGGGTTGAGTCCAATGTCTGAAAGTCTCCCATGTTGTTTTTTTTTTTGTCATGTCCATGATTATTCTTTCCATGACCTTAGATGTGACAGTAGTCAGGCATGTTGGTTGGTAGTTTTATGGGCCCGTAGATGGCCTGTCCTTGTGCAGAAGGATAACAGTTGCAGTCCTCCATTCATTTGGTATGAAACCTGTTTGAAGGCTATGATAGAATTGCTATCCCAATAGGTCATGTTTCATGCTATTAAGGAAATATCCTGGAATATTATCAGGTCCCATTGATGCAGTGCTTTTGGCCTTGCAGAGTGCATTTAGAGGCTGTTCCCTAGTGATAGTTGGGGGATATATGGTGGGGTTATGTCTTGAGAAGTATATGGGGGAGAAAGTGGAATGAAATTGGAGCTAAATTTATCAGTGGGTTTTGCTATATCCTCTGACTAATTATAGATGTCTATATTTATAATTTCTTCCACACGTTGTGAATTGCCTTTGATGCTTTGGACATAGTTGAAAAATTCCTTGGAGTTGTCATTGGCATATTTTTATGAGTTGTTTATTTTGATGAGGGAGTTCTTACCTTGCTGGGCATTGTATTTCCTAATTTTGGAATTTTTTTAAACTTCTTTATAAAACCTAACAAAACCACACTAAGGAAGAAAACTGTTGTACCACATCCAAAAACCAGTGACACCTGTTCCAGGTGAAAGTCTGTTTAATTCCACAGTGAATTTGACAGTAAAAAACACAGTGAAAACTTCACCAGTAAAACTCCTAGCGCCTCGGCCGTAACAGCCTTTACAGAGTAAAATGCCTGCTAACAGCATGCCTATTTATATTGAGATCCAATGCAATGAATCAATTAACTAATTAAAATATTTAAAGCAGAATCTACATTATTAACAACTCAACAACAAAAATCAAATAAAACTCTGCCAATGACATTCCTTATTTAGCCTGTTGGGCTGCAAGTGTTATATTTCATTATAAAAATTGATTCCTTTTTTCTTAATAAATATTTCAATAAATCTTCACCAGAAAAATGCACAGAAATATGTTCCAAAACTGTTACCACTAAACTATCTATTTCACCTCTGTGGGCTGAATTAAAATGATCTGCTACAGGACTTATCATTTTTTATTTTTTATATCCCTAACATGTTCTTTGATTCTTTCGCTTAAACTTCTTTTACTCTCACCTATATAGAAACAGTCACATGAACATTTTATTGCATAAATTATGCCCTTTGTTGTGCAAGAGAAACAACCTTGTATTTGAAATTTCTTTCCATTAATATACTGGAATGTAGGCACTACATATTGGAAAATAGAACATCTGCCACAAGGACTAGTGCCTAATTTTGTTATATTTCCATTTATCAGTTCTTTTGGTCTTTTATATCTACTTTGTACTAGAAAATCTTGTATATTATGTCCCCTCTGGTAGGATGTTCTTAGTTCTAGTTTAGACACACAAGACACTTGTCTATTAATCATTTTCCAATATTCTCTTAATATATTATTTAATATGTCCAAAAAAACTGTATATTTGGTAACAAAAAATATGATGTTATTCTCTTTTATTAAATTCTTATTTACTATATTATTCCTATATTTTAATTCTCTGTTCATATTACAATTTTCATAAATTTTCATATAACTATCTACTATTACTTGTTCATCATATCCTCTATTTAAGAACATTTTTATGGCTTTTATTGCTTCCATTTTTTGAATAATTATTATCACTACATAATCTGCTAATTCTTAGTAGTTCTCCGTATGGAATGGAAGCCAAAGTATGCGATGGATGGCAACTGGTAGCCTGTAAGATTAAATTTTGCTGATCAAATTTTCTATGTATTTTAGTTTTAATTTTCTCTTTGTGTATTCCTTCAACAGTAATATCAAAAAAATTTTGCAGCTGTACTCTCTTTATTTATAAATTTCTTTGTTACTTCCGAGGCTAAAAAATAATGTAGCCTCACTCCTCTATCAATTAATGCCCGAAATTCAAAATAATAATATCTACTTTCTTGTAAACTTCTTCATTATTTAAATGTTGCACACACATTTCATAATACATAGCAGAATTCATGACAACTAATTTGCCCTCTTTATCCGAAGGTTTAAAAACAATTTTATCATTCTTACTAAGTTTTTTTCAATTTATACCATTCATTCTTTGATAAATTATAACATTTATTCATATAATTAAATTCATGAAGTTCTTTTTCAATAACTAAATTCATGGCATGATAAAACCTTTGAATATAAACATTCTTAAACGGTGGCATAAATGTACTTTTAGTTGATATTTTACTTATTTATTAAGAAAAAAGGAATCAATTTTTATAATGAAATATAACACTTTGCAGCCCAATGGGCTAAATAAGGAATGTCATTGGCAGAGTTTTATTTGATTTTTGTTGTTGAGTTGTTAATAATGTAGATTCTGTTTTAAATATTTTAATTAGTTAATTTATTCATTGCATTGGATCTCAATATAAATAGGCATGCTGTGAGCAGGCATTTTACTCTGTAAAGGCTGTTACGGCCGAGGCGCTAGGAGTTTTACTGGTGAAGTTTTCACTGTGTTTTTTACTATCAAATTTGCTGTGGAATTAAACAGACTTTCATCTGAAACAGGTGCCACTGTTTTTTGTACGTGGTACAACAATTCTTTATAAAACCTGTTGATGTTGGGATTCCACTAAGGTGGCTTATTTTTCAAGTTTGTCCTGTGCTTATTTCAGGTAGGTACTGCTGCCTTTATGTATCTATATAAAAAATTCTAAAGAGGTTTTGTGAATGACTCTTCAGAGGCAGTGATATTACCTGTTTTGGGGAGGGTTTGAAATGTAAGTTTTCCTATAATTTCTAGGGTTACCTTTTGTCCCAGGTTTCATTTCTGTTCTTTCAAGGAGATAACTTTATGGTCCAACCCAACTAACAAGGATGTTACACTTAGGGGAGTGCAATGTCTCCCTGTTGGTCAGGACTAGGTCAAGCATGTTATCTCCCCTAGTGGGCATATGAACTAGCAGATCCAAGGCATTCATGTTCACAAAGTCCAGGAAATGTCGTGCCTACAAGTTTGAGGTCGCGCATGGTGTTATGTGTGTTACCATATACCTTGTTACATTTCTTGTTCACCTTTATATCATGTAGTCGGATTACTTTTATTTTTCATGCATCAAACAAGTGAGCCACTGGATACACGTGTCTCTTATCAAGTATGAGCCATGAGTATTGCCTGCAAATGGAAGCAGAGGGAAACAAACCCAAGACTGCTAGCTCATAAACTTAACCTTCTGTGCTAAACTGCGTGACAGATTATCACCTGATTGCAATCTTACTTCTTGATTGTAAAGCTTAAATTATTTCATCCTTTATTGCTAGTTATATCTTCACATGACTTCATACTTCTCAACCTCTTTGCACAAGAAAGCTGGACAAAGTATAAACTAATGGGGGGTACAAAAGCCCCAAAACAGGAGCAGATGTTAAATATTGCTCTTATAAAGTTAGAAAATAGCTAGAATAACAGGATTTGTATTAGCATTCATTTTTCTGAAGGATATGAAGTCTGAAACTCAAATGTATATCATAATTTAGTGATTTCAGTCCTCTGCGATGTGCCAGAAAACCACAGATTTTGGGGGAAACAAACCAAAACTATGAGGCAAAAATCCAAACAGTTGAGAGGTATGCATGATTTTACAGCATTGGACAGTTACTTCTGCTTATCACCCTTGATTCTTCCACTGCTCTTTTGTAGTCATGCCCGTATAAACAATCATATCCTTGTCCCTATAAACAATCTGTGTCCCCTATAAACACTCATATCTGTGTCCTCTATAAACAAACTGTGTTCCCTATAAACACTTATATCTTTGCCATCTTCAAATATGTGAATCTTTCATACAATTCCCACTGTGGTAATGTCTGCACACAAAAGTGGTGGCTATTTGCAAAACAAAGTCATTTTAATTTGGCTCAAGTAACACGATCAGAGTTGACATATGAGGCAGTCAAGTAACTTCCTTGGGGTTACACTGGATACCCAGTAGACAAATTATATTAAAAACAAAAGTCTCTGAGTCTGAAGATCAGAACCATGTCTGTAATCATCACAATATATTGTTCGCTAGTCTAACCTGTCCAATATGAACCAAATCAGTAATATTACATTGTATGCATTGTATACATACTGCCTTACAAAGCATTGTCTGAACTGTATTTTTCAGTATATTTTGAGATTAAAAAAATAGTTTTAATTAAGATAGAGTTAGTGCTTTTGTGCCCAAGAAGGCACTTCATCAGACATACATTACAATAAAACACCACAATTTAAATACACCTTCATTAGTCACATTGATTCAAAATCAGACAATCACTACTTCGCATTCATTAATTATATTACTTAATGGAATCAATTGTATACATTCCTATTTCTACATCTAGCACATATAATCACTAGATACATAAATATATTTGTACATATAAACTGTATGCATAAAAAACATGTATAAAAAATATATTATAAAAATGCATATATGCATTCACATCCCATAGTAACCAATTCTTTTTGAGAGCCATATATGCTTTCTTACGGAGATGTAATTCTACAATACAACATGAGATGGCAGCATTGCTTCAGATGACATCTCTTGCATATATATCAACCTTTAAAGAAGAATATAAACGTATGCATACTGCATAGAATACTACTATGATTCTATGAACATTCACATAACATATGTGTATCATATCTTGTATACATTTACATTCAATATAAATATTACTCCATAACTTCAATCTGTAAACCAACTCAAAGCATCAGTGTCTTAGGGGTCTATCCAATAGAAATGGTTTCAATATGATCTTGTCATTTAAACTGTGCATCCTATCTGCTTGCAGCCTAATAATCCATTTTGTCTTACACTTTTCAGTGTGATTCCTAAAATTCCCTGCTCTGTCACCCTTATGTATAAGCTCTAAAACTAGAAACTTAAACTTATGTGTCAAGTCATTGTTTAGCATGTTTAGCCAAAGTGTTGATTTTGTCTTCCCTATTCATGACGTATATATGTTCCCTCACTCTTTCCCTGAGGGTTCTGCTAGACATTGTTATGACAGATGAGAAAATTACCAACATAATAGGTAGAAGATTGACTTATTCGTACAAATGTAATAAATCATTAAAAAGGTTACTGTGCTATGAAAAGGAAAGTATAGTTAGAGCTCAGTCAGATAGCAAAAAAGAACATTTGGATGCCGAAGCTGCAATTACTGCAAGTATACGGCATGTGAAGATACCTTCATACATCCTAGTACTAATAGGGAATTTACCTTTAAACACTATGCTGATTGCAAGTCCAGGGACGTAGTATATTTGGCCAGATGTGTGAAGTGTCCCGCCTTTTATGTTGGGAAAACTAACAGAACCCTCTGGGAGAGAGTGAGGGAACATATATATGCCATGAATAGGGAAGATGAAACCAACGCTTTGGCTAAACATGTGCTAAACAATGACTTAAAGGTTGATGCATACACAAGGGATGTCATCTGAAGCAATGCTGCCATCTCATGTTGTATTATAGAATTACATCTCTGTAAGAAAACATGGCTCTCAAAACGAATTGGTTACTATGTGATGTGAATGTATATATGCATTTTTATAATATATTTTTTATACATGTTTTTTATGCATACAGTTTATATGTACAAATATATTTATGTATCTACTGATTATATGTGTTAGATATAGAAATAAGAATGTATAGAATTGATTCTATGAAGTAATATAGTTAATGAATGCGAAGTAGTGATTGGCTGATTTTGAATCAATGTGACTAATGAAGGTGTATTTAAATTATGGTGTTTTATTGTAATGTATGTCTGATGAAGTGCCTTCTTGGGCACGAAAGCACTAACTCTATCTTAATTAAAACAATTTTATTTTATCCAGAACTGTCTTTGTGACCTCTTTTGGCAAGAGTTTTCATTTTCTGTGCATTCCGGCACGTTTGAAAGAGGCACTTAATTCTTCAGCTGTTCAGTTGTTTTTCAATATTTTGAGATTACTGTATGACACTGAATATGTTGCTGACAGTTAGTGGATACTTGTTGCTTACTATCCAATCACAGCTGAAAATGCTCATTGCACTGGCCCACCTATCCAATAAACAATCAGGTAACAGAAATAAAAACTATTTCAAGATTTCATTGGTTAGTTTTTTATAATATGACTAAATGTTGTTTTGCATTGGCTCACCCCACATACCACATAACAATATCTTATTCATTTTTTTTCTCCTTTCAGCACTCCCCTAAGCTGTTCAATTTACATATTCATATCTTGTTTCAAATATAACTGATCTTTAGATAGACAAATTTCTCCACGGATGGTACACTAGTGCAATAGTTAAAGTTGGTGCCTCACTGTAGTCGGTTCTTTGGTTCATTTCCTGTCTGGTTTGTCTTCTATGTGGTATCACATGTCCAATTGCCACATGTCATCGTTATCACCATATGAGTTTCATTAGGGTCCTGATTTTCCAGATCCCCAAAACATGCTAAAAGGTGCCACTTAATTGTCCATAGATATGTTTGCATGTGTGTGTGTGTGTGTGTGTGTGTGTGTGTGTGTGTGTGTGTGTGTGTGTGTGTGTGTGTGTGTGTGTCTGCGTGTGTCTTTGTCAGTGTGTTTCTGTGTAAGTCTGTATTGGCATCCTATCCAGTTTTGGTATGATGCCTTGTACTGACCCAGTCCTGGGACAGACTTTTGCTCCATCACAACCCTGAGAAGATAAAGTGGTTATCAAAAAAAGAATGTATGAATGTCTTACTGTCTTTTCTGACACAATTAGTTAGCCTTTCATTTAGAGATATCTGCCCAGTCCATCAGAGAACAAAATGTTGCACACAAGAAACCTCTCCCTTGCACTGCCTTCTAGGCTGAACATTCCATAACTGACCATTTCTGTGAAACAAATTTCAATGAGCATGTTTGATGATTCAGTCTGTTTCTGAAACCTTCTCATGTCCAGTGAATACATTCTAGCATTCAGTGCTATAGCCAAGGAGTTAGTTATATTAGTATGTAAGTAGAAGTCTTTCACATAAGAGAATGTTGCGGGTTACTCCATATTAAAATGCAGAAAATGAGCAAGGGTCATCAAAACAAACTTGGCAAATTATATTTGGCTAAGTGCTTTTTTGATTATTAGCAGGACACCCTTTCTGATAATACTCCCAGCTTTGTTGCTAGGTTTATTGATTAACTGCTCTTCTACAAATTTGGAAAGCAAAAGTACACCTGTCTTTTCCTCGGGGACTATTCCTACTTCCAGATATCAGGATGATGGTAGATTAAAACAACTGCAGTATTAGCTTATTCTGTGTACCTGAATGATTCCTATATTTAACCCATAGCTCTGTCAATAGATATGTGCAAACAGTTCAACCAAGCAGCACCAATAAGCAATGAGACATTTCCTCCTGCCAGCATTAATTAGTTGTCAGTGAAATGCCATTTAACTTGAACTACATTTTGCATTAAGATCTTTTTATGTCTTTTCCCCCAAATGACAATGTAACGTTACTACAAAATGTGTAGTACAAACAGAAAACATGAATAGTTAAAATGGGGACTCCAGTTATCACAATAAAAGTGCAGGTAGCTTTAGGACACTGTCATGCAAAATACAAAATACTAAGTAATGCATTTGATAGCAAAGGAGTTACTTAGCTAAATAAAATTGAAATTTACAGTACTTTGAACTTTGGACCTATTAACAACACAAACTGAACTACAGTGTTGCATCATGTATCTTTAATCTAAGAAGTAGGAAACTAGAAGTATGACCTCGACTACATGGGAGTATATTGTCAAACCAAAGCAATAAGATAAACTTATTATCGAAGGTTTGTAAGGCATTTGATAACCTTTCTTGTCACCTGACTGTAGCATGAACTGCTGATTGACAGAACGTGTCCATAGATATATATGTATGTGTATATATATATTTATATATATATATATATATATATATATATATATATATATATATATATATCCTCTTAGCCATATCCTGTATCCATATCTGCAGCCTGCTATCTGTGAACTGTCGGTTCTGATTTTCTTACTGTGTTGAAAATCTGTGACACTGCAAGTTTAGGAGACAGGCATAGAATTCAGTGCCTGTCAAATACCTATCAATGTTCAGAAAGAATATGATGTGTCAGTTATGTTCCATGGCATGAAATGTTTACTTGCAGAGGTGCCAGTGCACATGTAAGCAGCTCCAAAAATCAGCAGGAAAAGTCATTTAATACTCATAGCATGAATGTCTGCCTGTTTATGAATAAAACACAGAAATCACATCTAATGAAAAGGAAGATATATGTGGGTAACAGCGGCCCGTTTTCTGGTTAGTGGGAGTATAGGCATGACAGAATGGTTATGAGTGAATGGGTCACACTGATACTATGAAGTTTAATAGCAGATGTGTTACTGTATTAGGAGATGATATTCAAGACATAGGACAATATAATTTCTGAATTATGCATGTTAATTCAGCCAGATGATACAAATATTTTCATAACCACTTTTATTTACCCTGCTTTACAAAAATGAGATCTATTGAATGTTTAATTTCAAATAAATACACTTTAAAATCAAATTCTGACACAAGAAACAGGTGTGTGTGTGTGTGTGTGTGTGTGTGTGTGTGTGTGTGTGTGTGTGTGTGTGTGTGTGTGTGTGTGTGTGCAGGGCCAGCCTTTGGTCAACTGGTGCCCTAGGCAAAAGGGTTCCACAGCACCTAACCCACACCACCTTCTGCCTCCATCCTGGTCTACCTACAATGTCTGGATTACCTTTTTTCTTCCTTTTTCACAGAGTTTGTCTTACTCTTCAATTTTTCCTGTAGTCATTGAACATATTTTAAAGAAATAATTTCTTTAGTACAAAAATAAACAAATAAATACTGGCAAAGTGTCCCTGCTAGAAAAGTGACCTAGGCGACTGCCTAGTTGGCCTATGTCTAAGGCCAGCTGTGGGTTTGTGTGAGACAAGCATGTGTGTATGACATATAGGTTCATAGGTGTATAGTAGGCTAATGGCCCTGGGGCCTTTCCAAGCCTAGCCATAGGATTACCCTCACATTGTGCCATCTGACCTTAGTTCCCAGTGCCTCTGTTGAGTAGAGCCACTGGAGTTATCTCCGGGGTGAATTTTCTATTTCCCATCCACTCATCAAGATTTCTCTTGAAAAAGGTCAGCGAGGTGCTCTGCTTGACATGTATGGGAAGTCTATTCCATAGCATGGGAGTCTCTGGGTTATGAACCTGTCCCTCCAGTACATTCTGTTGATTGTGGTAATGAGGTTGAGGTCTCTGGAGCATGTGGTGCCGAGGGATTGGGATTTCTTTAGATGTAGCATTTCTAACGGAGCTGGTCAGACATGGCTTTGTAAGTCAAGCAGAGATCACCTCTAAGTAGGCGATATGAGACAGAGAATAGTTGGAGTTTTTTGAGTCTGTCCATATAGGACAAGTGTTTAAGGCCTAGCATCCTCTTTGTGAGGTAGTTTTGTGGCCTCTTCAATCGTTGCAGGTGTCCAGTGAGGTACATGCCAAATGGCATCATACTCAATGATTGGCATAATGAGGGAAGAGTAGAGGGAGGCAATGACCTCTTTCGTCCTGGAAGCAAAATTCTTAGTAATGAGATATGCCACATAGAAGGACTTTCTGACCACAGTGGCAATGTGGTGATCAAAAGAGAGGTTGCTGTCAATCTGTGTTCCCAGATCTCTTATAACACCATCTGTGTTCAGTGGTTTATCATGGATGTGGTAATTCATGGGAACTGGGTTATTCCCAAAGGGGATGAAGACACATTTTTTGGCATTGAGCTTATGCCATGGTTCTGACACCAGTCATTGGTCTCAGTGAGGCCATTCTGTAGGATGTCAACATCACTTGGGGAGTTAATAATAGCTCCCAACTTGCAATTGTCTGTGAACTTTGTCAGCCAGAATCCCTTCGTGTTGGCCTGGACTTCAGAGAAGTAGATACCAAATAGGAGCGGACCCAGGACCGAACCCTGTGGGACTCCACTCATGACTAGTCGGCAGTCTGACTTGGAGTCAGCCAATTTCATACTGTGGGTTCTATTTGTTTGCCAGTTTGCAACCCACCTAGTGATATATGGGTTGATGCCTAGCTTAGTGAATTGTTCTATGATTCCTGAGTGAGGAATGGTATCAAGGGACTTGGGCAGATCAAGGTAGGCTGTATGAACCATCTTGCCTTCATCCACAGCTCAGGTGACTGACTCAAAGAAGTCGACCAAGTTGAGTTGGCATGATTTACCCTTCACAAAACCAAACTGTGTGGGATTCAGAGTTTGGAGATTCCCTGTATCTTAGTTTATTAGGTCCATGATGATGCATTCCATAGCTTTGCATATCAGACTCATCAGGCTAATGGGGCGATAGTTCCCAGGGTCTGTAGTCGCTCCTCCGTTGTGGAAAGGGATGACTGTAGCAGTGAGCCATTTGGTAGGGAGAAAGCCTGAGGTGAGGCTGTGATTGAACAGGGCACATAGGTGAGGTGCCAGTTCACTCTGTAGTTCATGTAGAACACACCCAGGAATATTGTCAGGTCCCATAGAAGCTGTATGCTTGGCCTTGGACAGTGCTGTTTTAACCTGTGCAACAGTAATACTGGATGCCTGGCAATCTACTGGTATTGTGATTGGTCCTTTTGGGGGAAGAGGGGTAAAGTTGTCAATGAATCTGTCGGCCAGTATATTGGCAATATCTGTTGGCTCAGTATAGGAGGTACCATTATGCAGTAGCTCAGAGCAAATCTGGATATTGCCGTGGAGATTCTTTACATAACTATAGAAGGCCTGGTGGTTGTATTTACTATCTGCTGCAGTTCTGTTTTCATAGCTAGCTTTAGAGGATTTGATGAGGGATCTCAACTTTTTATTGAGGCTGTTAAGGAAGTTTTTCCAGTCTTGGGACTTCACCTTATTCTTCATCAATTTCCTCCTTCTGTTGTAGAGTTTGTTTATGGCAGGGGACCACCAGATTGGCTTCCTTTTTTTGGAGGAGAGCGTCTTGGTTCTATTGGGTATTGCAAGATGCATGCATTTGTGTACGTGTTCAGACAGTGCATTGATGTATGATTCAGCAGTCATGCAACTATTCTACAGTTGCATGGGTGCATTAATTTAGCCATCTCTGTTTTTAGGAGCCCAAAGTTAGCTTTGGAGAAGTTTTTCATGGTGGTTACCAGTGCGGGGGGGGGGGTGGGAGAGATGTGGATTTCCAAGGTGATTAGTTTGTGGTCATATCTAACCAGGGAGGAGTTGACTATTGGTGTAGAGCAATGTTTGCCCATGTTAGTAATGACCAGGTCAAGGATGTTGCTACCTCTTGTGGGGGTAAGAACGAGCTGGTCCAGGGCATTGGAATTAATGAATTCCAAGAAATGTTGGGCAAGTGTATTGGTACATGAGTAGTTTTCCCAGTTAATGGAGGGGTAGTTGAAGTCGCCTAGTATGAGAGTGTTAGGTTGGACCCTAATATTCTCCAGGGTGCTTAGGAATGTGGAGTGTGAGTCTTGAGACATGGTTGGGGACCTATAGCAGGCTACTCCCTGAATCACTGTCTAACCCAATGTTAGCTGCACCTGAAGTATCTCTGAGGCGTTATGTTGGGCTATCAGTCTGGAGGTGTGTGCATCCTTTATGAATATGGAAACACTACTGCCTTTGGAGCTTCATTCCAAGTTCTGAGGCCAAAAGGTGTGAAATGAGTTATAGCCTGGTAGTGCAGGGGTGCTTTCTGCTGCCTTGAACCAGGTCTCTGTTACAGCACAAATGTTGATGTTCTCCATTTTAAGGAGTGCTTCAAGTGAGTGCATTTTGAGATTTAGACTAGTGTTGAGCAGCATGACCCTCAGATTGCATTTGTTTGTAGCTGTTACAGTGGTAATTTGTGTCTTTAGAACACCACCTAAAAAAGGCACTACAGGGGTGGCAAGAGCCTTGGCCATTATCCAAAAGTCCAGGGGTGACAGATGCAGGCCATCTCTGGCAAAGCCTAGTTATGGCATATGATTTTCAGACGTTCTAAACTAATTGACTATATTACACAGGTTTTCACCAACTACATTATATATTTTGTAGTTTTATTTTGTCTCTTTTTTCCTAGTTCTTCTGATGTCAGACATCCATTCTCCACCAGATGCCCATTACACTCATTTGTTGTACCATAGAAGATTTTTGTGATAATGGAAACTGGAGCCATCACAGTCTATTGTCTGTTTTTCCTTGTACCTGTTTTATGGAACAGGATAGTTGGCTAAAGAAAAAGAAACAAAATGGGCAGTTGACCACTTTTCTGATGATGGCAGTCACTCTAACCGGACAAATGTCTCTTTGCCCAAACATGCAATAACCTTAGAGCTGATTGTTAATAACTGGAAGAAGAAGGCAGCATAGCCTCATGCATCAGGGTTTTGGGGAGGGAGGTTGTTCCCAGAGGTGTTGCTATGGTGGGGTGAAGTGGGCAGTAATTGTGGGCACAAAGTGTTAGGGGGTGTGATTGCAGATTCTAATGTGCATTAGAAATAAATGCTGTTAATGCATTTGCAGTCAGAACTGAAGCTCTGCAGCATTCCATCAGTGGCATTTATTTATGCTTCTTGAATCCAAGAAGAGGAGCATTTTTTTTGCTCTACAACTTAAAGCTGAGTAGGGTGTCAGAAGAAGGGACAACAATGGGCACAAAAGCAGCTAGTTACATCTCTACTTCTCCTCCAATGTGAAATGTAGATTTTCTCATTTCCATCTTTTAGATTTTAGTTTTGCTGTTTAAGAGAAGTTGGTGTTCCAAACTTTTTGTTTTAGCTATTATACACATCCCCTTCAAAAGCCAGGAATATACAAAATCTCTGATACTTCCAAATGGAAAAGCTCACCTAGACTCTGCCATAACTTGCTGTAAGGGAAAGGTTAGTCTGCTTTTGCTTTCTTATATTTTGTATTACTTTATTGTGCTCTTCTGTTTTGTATACTGTGATTTGTTTTCTTCACACTGTGTTTTACTTGAATCTGCTTTAATTACATATTAAAACTAGGAAAGAGACCACATCTGTGTCTCTTGTGAGTCACACAGAATTTTTCCACCCTCCCTCACTAGTGCTGTTGCATTCTTAAATACAATTGGCTTTCTAGTTGTCTTCCCCTTATGTTAATTTGACCACATATCTCATTCCCTCTCTCCTTTCATTGGCCATTGTGAGTAAGCACAAAATTATCATTTTGTGAAATCACTCTCCTTCAACTATTTAAACTTATTGGCCATCCCACTGTATTCCATAGAACCAAACTACAGCTTGCCCACCCCCTTTTATCTTGCTCTTTTAAAATTAGATACTGGCTCTCCACTTAGACAGCTAAAGCTTAAGTTACCCCTTCTTTCATGTCTAATTGCTTTGTCCACACTGCAATTCTTAGGGCATTAACCCATTTTTCCATTTTTCCTTTAAAATCTGCAACATCTGTTGCAAGACCACCAGTTATCAGAGAGTCCATATTCTGCCTGTCAGCAGTCATTTGAGATTAGAGCTTCTGTTTTCTCCAGGTGAGAAAAGGAGTACAGGGACATTATTTGTTGGAGACTGCTGATCACTGGAAAGCCTAATAACTGCCTCATAGGTGACAGCTTGGAATTTGTGCTTATATTCTGCTCCTGGTGAGAGAAGGAACAGAGTGCATTGATTTCTGACTGTTTCTGGATGAGCAGTGAGTGTCTGTGCTTGACATACCTGGCTGGTCTGTTTGCTTCAAGACATCTACCAGGAAAAGGTTTCAATAAGTCTACAGACCCTTGCATCATCTGGGACAAGACTGTGTATCACCAAACAGGCTATTTGGCCTGCTTCTCATTTTGGGATTGGTGCTAATGTTTTGCTTTTGCTGAAAGAAGAAACAAAGGAGTATTGTATCACAGCAGAGTCAAGCTGTGGTGAGACCAGCACCAGTAGTAGCCAGACAGTAGCCATTCACACCGACTCCCCTCTTTTCATCATTCTGGACAAGCTAATTCTTTGTTTTCAGTAAGTACTGCTTGATTTGTTTCTAACTTCAGAACATCTGTCTAAAAACTTCATCCTTAAATTCTCAGGGTCTGTTTGGCACACATACCTACACACACACACACACACACACACACACACACACACACACACACACACACACACACACACATGCACACATACCTACACACACACACACACAAACACAAACACACACACACACACACACACACACACACACACACACACACACACACCTGGCCGAAGTGCTTCATCTACCTAGAGCGACTAACAAGCCGGAGCTCTGTAGCTGTTCAAGACAAAGGGTGTAATTCAACATTTTGAGAGATCTTTGTACCTGCAGAGTAGAAGGAAAAAGGTTATTAAAAGAATAAATCCAGAGGGAATGCATTAAAATGTACAGATACAACTACAACAAAAGATGGATAAATCAACAAGGAAGAGCTGGAGAAAGAAAAGGATGTGACAAGAAGGTGCTGGAGCCATGCATTTAGTATATATATATATGTATATGTATATATATATATATATATATATATATATATATATATATATATATATATATATATATATATATATATATATGTAACTATGGGTTCACTACATAATTTCGAAATTTTGAAATATCGAATTTCAAAATCTCGAGACTATATAGCCGGAATCCCTAAATGCCGAAAGACCATAAGTACGAAATTCCAAATCCCAAATGTACAACATACATACAGCACACACACAACTTACCCCCACAATCAAACATATCATCCTACACTACAGATAAGCAGGGGGGCAAGCCCTCATGCATCCCCACACCCCCCTACTTAAATATACTAACTCATAGATCGCACAGACACACAAGGGAAACTCACATCTGTACATTTTTCAGTCCCTCACACACACACACACACACACACACACACACACACACACACACACACACATCACAGTCACAATACATACTGACACACATTAAAGCCCCTAACCAACACACTTATCCATAGATACTTACCTGAACTTCCACCTATCCATCAAGAAACTGCAACACCAGAAGCGTTACTTCAATATCCCCGAACATCGGGATTTTGAATTTTGCTCTTCTGGTCTTTCAGTATTTAGGGGTTTTGACTACATAGTTTCGAGATTTTGAAATTCATTATTTCATAATTTCGAGATTATGCAGTGATCCCGTATATATATATATATATATATATATATATATATATATATATATATACAGAGAGAGAGAGAGCATTCAAAATTCCTAATCCATAGTGGTAGAATTGTATATTTTCTTAGTATAATGCAATATAGATATTACAATAGTAAACGCCCTAACCTCAGTATGAATGGCTATTATGTAACAGCATACAAACCATAGAACACCTCAGATGAAAATGATAGATCTGAAAGATACAATGTAAAGCAGTATGGGCCTAAGACGGAGCCCTGTGGGACACCCCTCACTGTAACCAAAGATTTTACCTGTCCAATTGTTGTATGATACTTGCTGTTTATAAGTCATGTAGCTATCCATCTTATCAATCGTACATCAATACCTAATTGTTTTAATTTGTTTCCATTTGAAGGCGAAGGCCGAGGTACCAGAATCACAATACATTTTTTATTTATTTTCAGTCCATGCTGCTATTTCCGTTGCTGTATAGTTTGATGTATTTTGTTCTAATTTGTTAATCAGTGTTTTGTGTATGACCCTATCAAATTCTGAAGTTAAATGTATATAAATTACATCACAGCACAATTCTTCATTCATAGCTGTTATTATATTGTTAAAGAACATCATGCTACAGATGGTACTAGATCTATTGTGAACATATCCATGTTGATTTACGGTTTCAAGTCCAACCATTTTCAGTTCTGACCTTCTCAATTACTCTTCCACGAAATGAATGTAGACTTAAGGCTCTGTATGGATCTGGGTTTGTCCTGCCCCCTCCTTTCCCTTAAAGGCAGGTGTAATAAGAGCACATCTCCAATCTTGAGAAATCTCCCCATATTTATACAGCCTAGTAAATAATAGATATAATGGTACTGTAAGTTCTTGCTGAAGTGTTCTCAGCTTATTGTTACTAATTCTGTCTCCTCCCTGTGCTTTGTTTGGATCCAGTTTGTGCAGTTCTTTTTCAATATAATCTAATTTGATTCCAATATCTGAGGTCACCTGGATTTCATCAGGACAGCTTATCACCTCTTTGTGGATCCAAATGGTTTTTCATAGGATTTGTAAATATATCTATAATCTGTTTTGTCTGAGAATAAATTTTAGAATTTACACACAGTTTGTCAATTTATATGTCTTTAATCCTTCAATATCGTATGCATCTATAAAATGGTTTCCTAATATTTTTATATAATTTTTTTTCAAAATCTTCTTGATCTTGTTTCATGCTGTGCTTAATTTGCTTGTTCAGCTTATTTATTTCGTCAAAGTTGCAGTTTGACCTATTTTCCATTTCTCTCTCATCTTAATCAAGTATCTTGTTCTTATAGAAATATATCCTCCTGATGTTGTGTGCCTAGAGCTTGATTTTTTTTTTTTTTGCATTCAAACAATTTCTCTCTCAAAACGTTCCACATTCCTTGTGCAGTTTTTCCACTGAACACATCACTCCAATTAGTTTTACATAGTGACTGTTTTGCTTCCATAGAAATGTCTCTTTTATGAAGAAATGCATTTTATTTTTACTTATGATTTGATAGAAGCTCAGCACAGGTTTACCCGGGGCACATATTGCATTTTCCACCCTGAGCAGAAGTCTTTTAATATGCTAATGGAAGCTCAGTATGATATAGTTTCATAGACTGTATACAGCAATGTATAAAAGTAAATATCTCAATTATTCTTTGCCAGTTCTTAATAAAAGTGGAGGGAACTAAACATGAATGACCCGGTATATAGTGCCCCTTATACACAAATTATCAGGTATGCAATGCACCTTATACATGAATAACCAGGTATATGCACCTTATACATGAATGACAGGTATATAGTGTACCTTATACACAAATGACCAGGTATACAGGTTGCCTTATATAAATGAATGATCAGGTATATAATGCCCCTTATAAATGAATAACCAGGTAAACAGTGCGCCTTATACAATAATGACCATGTATATAGTTCACCTTATACATGAATGACCAGGTATATAGTGCACCTTATAAATGAATAACCAGGTATATAGAGTGCTTTATACACAAATGACTAGGTATACAGTTTGCCTTATATATATAAATGATCAGGTATATAATGCCCCTTATACAATAATGACCAGGTATATAGTTCACCTTATACATGAATGACCACGTATATAATGCTCCTTATAAATGAATAATCAGGTATACAGTGTGCCTTATACATAAATAAGCAGGTATATAGTGCACCTTATACATGAAAGACCAGGTATATAATGCACCTATTTTACCATTTCACTGTTAAGAATTTACATACTGCTCAATGTTAATGATGAGTCAGCATGTTTGCCATTATCAGTACAACCTTTCCACTAAATATTGCCTTTATGGCAAAATGTATTTATTTATTTTTACTTCTTATGTAATCCAAACTAAATAAACAGTGGCATCAGTTGTATAGGTACAACAAAAATTAATACTTACTGGTGATCTTACATTAGACAAACCAATGTTGTGATTAGGGCCAGATCCAGCACAAGGGGACCTAAACAGTTATCTAGAGCTTGGTGCTGGCTGGGGACTGATAAACGGTACAAAAAATAAAACTGTCTCATTGCCAGAGTTCAGCTGCTTGTCAATTATTGCTGTGTCTCTCATCTTTCTCTCTTATTGTCTCAGAGGTAAAGTTACTGTCTCAAATGTAGTAGCCAGTAAGAGTGAGCATTTTACAAGCTCAGTTTTGAAACAACATTACTTTAACATCATTGCGACTGTTTATTTTGGGAACTGGAGTTGGATACACACTGGAGTTACAGAATGTTATAGCTATATTTTGGGGAAATGGGGCTATTCATTTATTTTTAACTCAAAGCTATTTAAATGTTTGTGGGAATTTTGCTGGAGTAGAATTAGGAGTGGGGACAGCACTAGAATTACAGCTAGAATGGAAGTGGAATTGCCATTAGTGAGACAGCACTATGGAAACTGGATTACTGGACGATTCTTAGATTTTTACAGTTGGTTCAGGTAGGTAGGTAGGAGTGTGTGTGTGTGTGTGTGTGTGTGTGTGTGTGTGTGTGTGTGTGTGTGTGTGTGTGTGTGTGTGTGTGTGTGTGTGTGTGTGTGTGTGTGTGTGTGTGTGTGTGTGTGTGTGTGTGCACGCACATTTCTGGTAAGTCACATTCATGCAATTTTCATAATTACCATTCAGAAATATTGTATGCCAACTAGGAAAAAATAACCTGTGAACACTGGCTGGTTAAGTGACTTGTTGAGAGTCACACAGCAGGCAAATGGAGGTGGAAAGAATCAAACCCTGTATCTTTAACTACAGAGAGCACCCCATTAATCCTCTGTAGCAACTGCCATACCATCATTACTTTCTTCATTTTCTAAGAAATCACTGGGAATTACTGTCAGTCAATAATGCCAGTCATTAGAGTTTCATAGTTATTGTTGTTCAGAAAATGTATTTCCAAGTAACATATTTTTTCTGTTAACTCATTAAGTGAATTAGCACTGCCTAGCACTTAAGGTTCTGAGCTATTAACAAACTGCTTCCTGTAATCAAACGTACAGGGCTTGAATCCTTCCACCTCCAACTGTCTACTGTGTGACTTTGAGCAAGTCACTCAGACAATGTTTCTGGATCATCCCTGAAAAGAAACACTTTGTCCAGTGACTCTACCTGCTTAACAAATTGATAAAAGAAAATAACATTTAAAGTCAAAAAGTCACTTTTCGGCCTTTGTCCCCCATTATTTTTTGGCTTTTTCCAGAATTGTTGGGCATAGAAGTTGAATTGTATTTTGGTCTGTTCATTGTAAAATGTATGGCTTTCTGGCAAATTGTTATGGACTGTAGTCACTAAATAATGACATACATGTAAGTTTCAGTCTTTGTGTCCTTCAGAAAATGTTTGCTAATGCAAACCTTGCTATTACAGGGGTGGCCCGTGCTATTGGACTGCAGGACTGCAGCCCCCCCCAGCTGTAAAAGAAAGAAGAAAGACCCCAGCTGTATAAGAAAGAAGAAAAAAATGAAACAAAAGTAGGACAAAAATCGTGGACCTTCGCACATGTGTACTCGTGGCATTTCAGACATCCAGACTGCTGCTGAACCAGTCCGGAGCATGCGCAGAGCGCCGGACTGATTCAGCAGCAGTTTGGATTAGAAGCACAGCAGTCAAGAGCATCTCAGAAGTCTATGCAGTTAGTTACAACTTCATAGACTGGAAAGGGATCGGACTGCAACATCTGCAGGCTGGCCTGCTCTTGCAGGAAGGAAGAACGTCACCACGGGATTGTGGGAGCTTAGCGAGTGGATATATGCAGGAAGGAAGGCCCTGGACCCATGTAACTATATTGTTACAAGCAACGGTGTGTGTGTGTGTGTGTGTGTGTGTGTGTGTGTGTGTGTGTGTGTGTGTGTGTGTGTGTGTGTGTGTGTGTGTAATTATGTATATCTATCTATTTATATGTATGTTATACATGGTATGTAAAATCGAGTGAAATAGTAGATTGCTTTTGAAAATGAAAATAAGATGAGACTAAGAGTATGTACTTGAGTTAGAGAGAAGTGAGTATGTTATAATGAAAGAGACAGTGTGGAGACATTTCATAAAGTATTAAAACTTGTTGAGAAAACAGTAGCTAAGTTATTAGTGAAAAGATTATTTGAACTTTGTAAGGTCACAAAGAATTTAGGCAGCAAAAATATAATTGTGTTGATAGATCACTTAACCCATTATTATGTGAAAAAAGGTATTTGCAACATATGGATGTTTTGTTTGATAAAAATGGAAAGGATACTGTGGAAACAGATATGAATCTCTGGGATATTATAGATAAAATGTTGAAGGAACTAAAACTGAAGAATTCCTTTCCAGTTTATGGGTGGGGCTGCTTCCAGAATTCCTATGGTAGAATTTGATCAAGCTTTACTAAGTGATAAAGATGGAATCTTTAGGTTAGATAAAATGAAATTATCATTCCATGGCAAATTAGATGAGGACAAAAGAATTCAATGAATTATTTTAATGAGCAGATTATTAATATGAGTACAGAGAGGAATGGCTTATAAAAAACAGGGGCAATATTTCTAAAGAAAAATGAGACTGTCATTTGACACAAATCACAGGTCTGTTTCCCTTCTAGGGATATACTGTAATTGTTTAGCTAGAAACAAATTTGAATCAAATTGTGAAAGAGTGTGTTGAACAGTTTGATCAAGGAAGTATGGTTGCTAGGAGCAGAAAGAATATTCATTTGAAATGATGATGGGTAAGACAAGTTGTCTTACAGAAGGAAAGGAGAATATTTGTTTAACTCATTACAGCCAAGTGATGCCTCCTGGTTATTCTGCAGTTACATCCTGTTGACACCTCTAGATGTCAAATATTGCTTGTTCATATTTACATTAATAATTCCAAAGCCAAGTTACATATCTCATACCTTACACATTGACTATATTACTATCTGACCTGTGTTTAGTGGAGGTAAAGATATATTAATTTTTGTTCATGTAATATTTATTTATTTATATTGTTGTAAACTTTGTGTTTTCTAAATAAGCCAAGTTACATACAATATTTTATCTCAAAGCTTACACATTGGCTATATTATTATCTGACCTGTGTTTAGTGGAGGTAAAGATATATTAATTTTTGTTCATGTAATATTTAAGCAATAACCCACACCTGGGTGTGGGTAATGCTGTATTTACCCACGGTTGGTGTGGTTTGGTCACGAGGGCGAAGCCCGAGTGGCCAAACAAAGACAACCGTGGGTAAATCCAGCATTACCCACACTGAGAAGTGGGTTATTGCTATTATACAATGACATTATTTAAGAAAAAAAATACTTATTTTTCTTAAATAATGGCATTGTATAATACCTCTGTGCTGCCCTTCCGCAGCTGTCTGGTATTCTGCTGCAGTTCTGATGTACTGTGCATGCGTATGCTTATGCAGTACATCAGAGCTGTGGGTGGAAGCAACGGAGAAAGCAAGATCTCCGTTGCTTTTTACAAAGTGTCTCGCTATGTTAAAGGTGTTTAACATAACAAGACAGCTTTAAACAAAGCAACGGAATCTCCGTTGCCTTTTTTAAAGCTGTCTCGCTATGTTAAACCCATTTAACATAGCGAAACAGCTTTAAAAAAAGCAACGGAGAAAGGAAGATCTCCGTTACTTTTTTTAAAGCTATCTCGCTATGTTAAACTCCTTTAACATAGATAGACAGTTTCTAAAAAGCAAAGGAGATCTTGCGTTCTCCGTTGCTGTAAAGACTTATACTAATGGAAAAAGTCCGGGCAACTGGACCTTTTTCCATTAGTATAAGTCTTTGATTTACAATGTGCACGCTGACCAATCAGCGTGCACATTTTGGACTATTAATGGGGGGGGTCGTTGTATAATTATTTATTTATATTGTGGTAAACTTTGTGTTTTCTAAATATCTTAGCAACCAGATAGCACAGTGGGGACAGCTTAGCCTCATATGAAAGTTCTCAGCTGGATGAACAAAATGATGCTGACAGTATAACTTGAGTGGTTGCAGAGATAAAAGATAGTTATAAAATATTACAAACTTAATAATCACTGGGTTGGATTCATGAATGGCTACACCAAGTGCAGCTGCCGTGTATGGATCAAAGTGCACAGTACACATGATAGTGGCTCTGTCTGGTATGGATTAAACAGAGCCACAAAACAAAGGTAAACAGCAGAAGCTCTTCAGTAACCTATGATTACATTTAGAAAAAAATGTTATGGGCTGCTTTTTTTCCCATCATTAAACTCTATATGCAACAGGCTTTAAATCAAAATGCTGCTGCTGGACCTCTACCAAGAAGAAGAAAAAGAAGGGTTTTTATACACTACTTGCCTTAGTAAGGACTGCATGAAAATTATAGAGTGATACCGGGTAGACAGGCCCAAGATAGGTACAGAACATGTTAAAGTATATTATTATAAGCAGGTGTGTGTGTGTAATGCCCCAGTTGTTGTATACTGGTGGCTAGAGAGAACACATGGTGATGGGTAGAGAATAGCTGAGGCTTGAACCCTGATTGCAGGTGGCAAGGGCCTGAATTCCCTACCCACCACCATTTGTAAAAAATTTGCAGATTTTTGCCTCATATTTGTTCTGTTCCTCATAAAATCTGTGGTTTCTGTATTTTTGTTAACTTGCATAGTCAGCAATGCAGTGATAGTGTTGTTGCCTGACAGTTACAGGTTTACTGGTTTGATTCTTGTCTGGGGTGCATTGGCTTTTGTTCCATGTCAGACTTTCCTGGTTAACAAATATTAAATAAAAATAACAGGCATTTGAATTTCAGACTTCATATTCTTCAGAAAGTACATGGTAACACAAAACCTTTTATTCTAGCAATTTTCTAAGTTTATAACATGGGCATTTGAAATTTGTCCCTATTTTTGGGACTGTATTCCCCCATTACTGGCTTCGTCCAGGTTTTTTGTGCTAAGGTTGAGCGCTATGGTGAGAAATGAATTCACTGAATATGTTTGAGGGCTGTATTCCCCCATTACTGGCTTTGTCTACGTGATTATTACTAAGAGGTTGAGAGCTATGGTGGGAACTGAATTCGCTAAATGGTAGCCATTTAAGTTTCAGTCTTTCTCTCTTTCACAAAACAGATGATTTGGCATAGTGGTATGTTGCTCTGACTGTTTTGCACAGGGTCCTGGGTTCAGTACTTGGCAATGAAATGTATGGTGGTAACACAGCATTTTATTCTAGCAACCTTCCAACATTATACAAGCAATGTTTAAAATGTGTCCCTGGTTTTGGGGCATTTGCCCCCCCCCCAATAATTTTTTCCAGATTTCTTGTGCTGCAAAGGTCAGAGATACAGCTGAGTGAAAAAAGTAGATTTTACAAGACGCTGAGAGCTGCAGCTGCAGGGGAACAAAAGTTTAGTGCTGTTTATGCTGAATCAGCTTGCATTGTTAATAGCATAACAGGTAGTATACTTGCTTTTGATGCAGAAGGCTGTGGGTTCTACTCCCACAGTAGGTAGATGCATTGCTAATACTGTACTGTGTTGTAAAGGAGGTGGATACTGCAGTCCTTTTTGGCAAAGATACCTAGTAACTATGAACCTGTTATCAGTTTGCCATCCATTCCCTATTGCAATATTACTAGCTTATCTTTTTTTTTTTTTTATGAAACATAGGCAATTTATTCCTCAAGGGCAACAGGCACTTTATTGGTAGATGAAACAATGAAATATAAAGTTGTTTGCTAGCAGCAAACTCTTCATTAGTTACAGATTTCTTTAATGTGGAATTACTTAGATGACTTTTACTTCTTCAGAGATTGTGCATATTTACAGATACTGGTGGACTGTAGACGTTTGAGTAGACTTTTATGATGGAAATCTTCTGAATTGGGCAGTTTTGTCATTACTGGTGCATGCATTTTGTTTAATTGTTTACTGGAAAAATGTTCTGAATTGGGCAGTTTTATCATTATTGGTGCATGCATTTTGTTTCATTGTTTACTGGAAAAATGTTAAAAACAATAAATTTAAAACATCCTCTAACAACTGTACTGTATTGTACAAGGAATATAATTTAACACAATCAGGAAGG
Organism: Protopterus annectens; assembly: GCF_019279795.1. Taxonomy (NCBI): domain Eukaryota; kingdom Metazoa; phylum Chordata; order Ceratodontiformes; family Protopteridae; genus Protopterus; species Protopterus annectens. The sequence continues at coordinate 329,749,856 of NC_056746.1, forward strand.
TGTATCAAAGAGCACGTGTATGTTTTGTGTGCAAGGGGCTTATGATTTGAAAACACCCCAAAGTTAATCTTTATCTGCCACTGGCAAAATGTATTTTCTTTGAATGTGGGTTTCAATGCTGTTTCAATGAATGTGAGTTTCAAGGGCAGAGAAGTTTTAATGCTAAGTCTGTTTTCATTGTGAGATTGCATTGCTTTGTTTAGCAGATGTCTTAGTGTTTGTGCTGTAAAATGTAAAATAAAACTTTCAAATGAAGTCTAAATCATCATAGAAGTAAAGCAGTATGCACATTAGTGTTTATGGTAAATGGGGTGAAATAGCCAAGTAATGGATCATTGGGATGGCTGCCGGGGGGGAGGCAGTATTCGACCATGATTTTGTGCGGGGGAAGGGCGGCAAACTCAAAGACAGCCCCGGCTGAACTATACCTCTCAACTGTCCAGAGTTTCACAGAATGAATAGATTTTTGCTTCTTATTTTTGGTTTGTTCCACATAATATATGTGGTTTTCTGGAAAATCATTTAGGAATTAAGTCACTAATTAATGACAGACACTGAGTTTTAGACTTCATAACCTTCAGAAAAATGTATGCTAAAGCAAGACCTGTTATATTCTATCAACTGTCTCAGTTTATACAAGAGCAATTTTTAGTTCTGTTTATGTATTCCCCCAATATATTTGGCCTTGTCCAGATTTCCTGCATTAACAGGTTGAGAGGTATATGCAAATAAATTGCTTTATAGAATTAGGCATATCCAAACCTCTCAACTATCCCCAATTTTGGCTCAAAATGTTGCTCTTCCCCCCTAATAATCCCTCCGCAAAATGTCAATTTTGGAAGAAAATGTGGAGGGTTTACAATTAATAACTAACTGTAATAATCAGTTATAGATTACTTTTATTTCAGAAATGCATGTAGATTCTCTTATTTTGTCAGCTGGTCAAATTAACAGTACTAATATTAAAAAAGTGTCCCTTCTTTGGCAGGTTCCAAGCTGTATTGTGTGGCTATTTTATATTTTTGCATCACATTTTTGGTCCGTTTTTCATAAAATTGTGTTTTTTTGGCAAATTAGTGGCAAATCATTAAAGACTGAAGTTAGAAAATAATGACAGACATTTGAGTTTCAGATGTCATACCCTTCAGAAAATTTAATGCGAGACCTACTATTCTATTATCTTTCAAAGTTTATAAGAGCAATATTTAAAAATTGTACTTATTTTTGGGCTTTTGTCCCACTTCTGTGTATGGCTTTGTCCAGATGTCTTGCTCTGAGGTTGAGAGGTATGACAAATGTGTCAGGGCCATCACAGTCAGCCAGAGATATTTCAAATTGTGATATACTTGTTGCACCCCACTCCCCCATGTAGTGACTCTGGATGTGTCCAAGCAAGGCAAGGAGCAGTTATGCAGTGTTAAGTATGCAAGAGTATCCCCCCATCCAAGGTAGACACAAGTACTACAGTGGGATTTCATCTGTCCTTGATTTTGCAGAATGTTCTGGTTTCTGTCATATTTTTATACTGTTGATTTATGTTTATTATTATTTAGAAAGTGCCTGTTGCTCTGTGTTTAAGTAGCAGTGCTTTAATGACCATCAGGTAAGCTTGTCTGAGATTGTAAGATGCAAGTAAGCTTTAATAGGCATACTGTTAAAGAACTGCCAACACTGAAAGCCTTTCTGTTGTTGCCATGCAGAGAATACTTACATAACTAGATAACATATAAGCCTTGGGTATTGAAATGCATATGACAGTATTTGTAATAAAGGACAGGATTACATTATTTTAAGAAGCTCATTACATTTGTTGGAGACTTGCAGTCATCTGTGCAGGCTTTACCTGTAAACCGAACAGAATGCCAATCTATCGTGTGTGGTCCATAACCTGTGCAGTAATCCTTTAAGCAATGTATCTTGAGCTTGTTTCTTGTTTGCGTTTCATTTTTTACTTTGATCATGTTTTCCCCATGAAACAAGTAGATAGTTGTTGTCAGGCAGCAGGTCTTTTTTGGATAAGAAACATTTTTACAAGTGGGGGTATCACAGAGATTGCTACTTTCAGCATGTTACTTGGTACTTTAATAAAGCTGAATACATAAATTATAATTAGAACTGCAGTGGAAGGAGAAGTGGTTTGAGTTGACTGCTGCTTGTTTTTCTTATACTTGATTTTGACTGACATTCGAGTAATGTATTTAAAAAGTAATTTATTTGTTCATGCCTTACAACCTTTTTGTTTCCATCTAGATATTAATTAAGCTGTCATGCAGCCAATGCATTGAAATATTTTTTTTCTTCTACACTTCATTTTGTCTTGATTGGACTCTCATAATGAAGGTTTGGCAACCAGGGCAGCGTATTTAATTAAAGTTACAGTTTTTGTGGTTTTGAACATAGCCCTTCCCCTTTCTAGTTGGTCACACCCCTTCCCATTGACCCCACCCATTCAGCTGTCTCCTGCCGTCCCCCTTTGATTTGAAGTCACCAGCCGCCACTGCTATTCTAGCAACTTTCTAAGTATATAGCTAAGAGTTTGGAGGGCATGGAAGTGCAATGGCTTTATTACAAGTACTCTAAAATGTTGTGGAACTAATAACTGTCTCAGCATCTCGTCTTTGTCTTTGATTACCCTGTATGCTAAGTCATTTATTCGTTTGGAGTAGGAGTATGTGGTGGGGCTGTTCTGTACTGTTCTTTTGGTTCCACGTCTACTCTTTCTCTCTCCTTTCTAGCTGTATTTAATGTATTGGCTTTTTGTGATGTGCTATTATTTATAGTTGTTTTATTTGCTGTGTTATTCTGTAGGCACTGGCATTGTTTTTTGGTTGTTAAACCGGAATGCATGTTAAAATTATTACTATTGTTTCTCCTTTCATTAGTGTTTTTAAGGTCATTAATGTTAATTTTGTAATTGTTTTATGTTTCTGTTGGGGATGGTTTTATGTGTTGTCCTTTTGCATTTTAGCTTTTCATAATTTTGGTAATGTCACAATTTCCTCACTGGGATGCATTTTTAATGATGAATTAGTTTATGTTAGTGTTTAGGGAATTATTTAGTTGCATTGTGGAGTTGTGTGTTAGGTGTTGTGGATGCTGGTCTTTTTTGGAAGGTTTAGATGTTTATGGTGCTGCGGTAGCATTGTCACCACACAGTAAGACATTGTCCTGTTCGATTCTCAGCTAAAGCGTCTTCTGTGCGGAGACATGCGTGAATGGGCGTACCTTCGTTGAAGGTTGTGCGTCAGGGCTGGCAACTCGGCACATAAAAATCTACTGCCAATCATTAGCGGACCGGAGTCAAAAGACGCAACAAAATATGTTTATTATTTACTGTGTATATTGCTGTTGTTATCTATAGGGCTTGTTTTCTATTCAAGTCTGTGGAAATGGTTTACAGCCATAGTCTCTAGGGATTATAGGTCCAGTATGGTTTGTATACTTTTGTTAGGATGTTATAATTAACATACAGATACTTTTTGGCTAACATAATCAACTTATAGATATTCTTAATATTTGTACATTGCACTGATGTTTGTTTTAATTACACCCCTTGGGGGGGGGGGTCTAAGTTTAGTATAAATATGGACTATAAGGAGTCTGGTATAATGCCTGAACTGTCTGGTACTTTAGGTATTTAGTAACATGTTTTGTAATGGATGGCTGCTTCACATATCCATAATTAGATTAATCTATTTCACATATCTGCAGTGACACTGTTCTATGAACAGTTTCACAAAGCACTTTTATAGGAAGTCAGGAACATGGTACACTGAGTCAGGTGCTATTAAAATTCCTCTGCTTTTCACAGAGACTTCTTCTGTTCTTCACATTTAGCATACTTTATAAAACATAAGAAGAAAGATGGCAAGAGGGATTGTAAGTCACTTGCCTTGGCTCAGGACTAGCACAGCATAGCTGTATAGCACCACGTCCTAACAATTCTGATCAGGGGTGAATGCTAATATCACATTTCCAATTAATGCATGATACCAGAACTCCTGTACTTCTTATGCATGGACAAATCATACATCATATTCAGCATGTGTCATCAGACAGCCTTAAACACAGCACAACACTTTGCTACAAAACACAGCACAATATAGTACCAATGCATACTACTAAATATATATGAAAATGATTTATTCATTTAGCGCTTTCATTGCTATAGCTTCAGTGCTGACTGGTCTACTGCCTATCTAGGGGAACAGTGGATTATCTATGAGCTTTGGTTTCTGGCATTCAGTTTTAAAGGAAAGACTTGTCTCACAAGAGTATATTTTCTTCCTTGACTAGGGGGAGATATGCCTGTTTGATTAACTGTAATACAGAATGAAATACAGACTACAGAAAGTCTGGAGTAAGACAAGAGGACCTTGAAGACACTGTAGCTACTGGATTATCTCAAGCACACTGACATTTTCAATTCTTTAAATATTTCTTTTTACCTTGAGTAACTTGGGATCTCAGTCCTAAAATTGTTATTCTTGCCCATGTGCTGAAATCTGGGCCATAATCCTTTACCCCTCCCACAGTTTACTCACTGAGTACTGACAGGAGTCAGGCTTGTTTGTAAAACACTAACGAATGACTCTCTTTGTGCAATAACTAGGGTGTGACTTGCCGACTTTTCCCCAGAAGGTTGAATTGCCAATGTACCTGTAATTTCTATTTTGCAAACATTTTTGAGTATAATCTTTTTAATTCTGAATGTTGTTTGTATTCAGAAGCTTTCACTCATTTGTGATCCTAATTGTATGAGGCCATCTCAGATGAGTTGATTACCTGTCAGGGAGCCAGTCATGATCTTTTGCAACTGTTATGTCGCTACCACATTCTGGCATGTTCCGCTTCTTTTACAATCAGAAATCCAATTCACTGATTCCATTTCCTTGTACAAAGGTCTGCTTCTACAGTTAGAAACCCTAACCTGTGAAGCTATTCTCTGTCTTTCCACAGACAGGAGACTCATTAAACTCTATTTAAGAATGTTAGAAGAACCACATTTATTAAGTATATTCTAGAGCAGATGATAGATTTGCAATAGAAAGTGAAGAAATGTGAGTGGAAGAATTTGTTTGTTTGTGTCTTTCGGCTTTTCCCGGTTAGGGGTCGCCACAGCGGAACTCCGGTCCGCTAATGATTGGTAGTTGATTTTTACGTGCCGAGTTACCAGCCCTGATGCACAACCTTCAACAAAGGTACGCCCATTCACGTATCTCTCCATGCAGAAGACGCTCTTGCTGAGAATCGAACCGGACAGCGTCTTACTGTGAGGCGACAATGCTACCACAGCAAAGAATATAAATCAGTTAATATAGGGTAGACTGGAAAATTATAGAACCTCATTTGACAGACAGACACAGATGACCATGCAGGATGCAATAGAAAAGGTAATTAAGCAGTTGGGTACAACTCACACTGAAACAGAACATGTACCTGATATGTAACTAACTAGAAGTAATATGCTGGAGGCAGAGTTTTTTTTTTTTCTGGCTATCATCAAGGGTTCTAGTTCAGGCAAAAGTATAGGGGGGAGTACAGAGGGCCATCTGTAGGAGTGGGTGTCCACATGTGCATGAACTCCACTGATATAGCATGCAGGTGATGAGGTCAGCAGTATATCAAGGAGCTACTCGGCTACTGTTGTACTAAAATGACCTCATCTCCTCTCCATATTACCATGTAAAATGAAAGGGACACGGGAACATGGCAGATAGTGAATAGTAAGAAGCAAGAGAACGGCATACCTGTGAAAACAGCCAGTGACAGAATTACTGTGGAGAAGGCCGAACAGGAGGTGAAGACAGGCCACACGGCCATTTAAAGTGCAAACGTCAGTGCAGAGTTCTGACATCTAGAAGGTGCAAACAAGGAGTGTCAATGGTTATCGACACAATGCAATGAGAAAGGCCAAATAATTTATTTTATTTATTTAGCATTTATTTATCTGGATAGTCTGACTGGGATGACTTAACATAACCCTTTTCAGTGGAGACCCAGGAAGGAAATCCACATTTAAATGTAATTTTAGAGATTACATGTAAAATGTAGTATAATATGCATAAGAAAAAGAAAAGTTAAAAAGAGCAACAAAAATTGCAATTTCATTTTGATTAAGGTAAAAATCCAATACCACTTCCTTGCAAGCTATAGGTCCACCTCTATGACCCAGGAAACCCATGCCATGTATTTAAACAACCTATGTCTATAATGCAAACAGGTAACCCTTAAATAGTTCCTCTCCCAGGCCCATGCTTACACTTATCAAGGGTATCAGAACTTGTCAGAGATTTGGGGTGCATGGCCAGGCTTAAAAAGGCCCTTGTGGTCGTTAGCCTAGTAAACACCTATGAACCTATGAACCTATTATAGAAAGAACTAAATACAAAAATATCAAATCTGCATTAAGTTACATGCTGAATAAATTAAAGAAAAAGGATGTCATGCATTAATATAGTGAACCAAACAGTTATAACAGTGAGGACTATGATATGATAGAGGAGAATTATTTCACTTAGGAGGGAAGAGAAACGGAGAAGAGAAAGAAAAGGTTTAGAAGAAAAGAAGGTTACACAAGTCATGAGTATGGCAAGAGCATAGTCAAGTTTGGGACAGGTATTCTTTAATAAGAAAAAATTTAAACAATGAAGATTCAAGGTATGCTTTATGTGGTGGGGAACAAAGCTCCATAATTTTGTGACAAGGAGTAATGAGTCTCCTGCTGAGTTCTTTAATATGGTGGTTTGACGGAGAGATTGGTTACTAGATGTTAATTGTCTTTTGCTGCAAAAACCACCTACAATATAAAGTAAGGTTAAAATCAGAAGATATTTGGAATAGCAGGCATAAAGAGGAAGTCATTTAGACAAACAGTGAATTATCTAAGCTCATCAAGATAGGAAGGGAGCAGAAATGGATGAGCATGCCAAAAATGCCAGTGAGGCAACCAGGGTAGTAAAGGAAAAGTGTGGAGAGAGAATGGAAATAAGTGACTTTTTCATAAAATGAAAGGAGAAAGTGTAGACATACTATAGTTAGGATAAGACAGAACAAGTGCAGGTAGCAGTTAAGGGTAAGTTGAAGTCACTAAATAATGACTTTTGCTCACTAATAGTATGGGGGGACTCCTGGACAGGGAGAAGGGGTGCATTAGACAGCTAGTTATGGTTCTGCATGATGTAGTCCTAGACTAGTAAATGACTTGCAGAACAAAAATTCTAAAACTCCTTCAACATAAGTGCTGAACTGGCCAGCATGAGTCTTACCTGGGCTACTGTTTACTCTGTTCCTTGGAGAATTGATGAATAAGTGAGAACCAGCAATCAGCTAATGTGCCATGTTTATACAAGGGTAGGACTAGGAGTGACCAAAGAAGCTGTAGTTGCTTTCACTTTAGTAATTGGAGGAAGATGTATAGAAGTGATTAATGACTTTCTGAATGAAATAGGGTCCAGGATGATAATCATTCAGTGTCATGGGGGTGATTAGTCATATGAAACCAACCAGATCCAGCATTATGACTGTTTCAAAAGGCAGCAGAATAGGCAAGTGGTTGTGATCATCCTCTAACTTCAACAAAACATGTAATGTGATGCCACTTCAGTGGCCACTGATAATGTTGTTTGTCTTTCAGCTTTTCCCGGTAAGGGGTCGCCACAGCGGAACTCCGGTCCACTAATGATTGGCAGTAGATTTTTACGAAATGCCGAGGTGCCAGCTCGACACCCAACCTTCAGTGAAGGCACAACCATTTACGCATGCATGTCTTTCGAAATGCAACCCAACCATAGGGAGGACATGCAGACTCCACACACAAGGCGCTCCCAAGCCAAGCCGAGAATCGAACGGGAGAACCTCTTGCTGTGAGGTAACATCGCTACTTCTGTACCACCGAGAAATTGTGACAGCTAGGAGCATTTGCTTATGCCCCTAAAATCAGTAGTTAAAGATACATCCATAATAGTAATGCAATACATGATGGAGGGGGGAGGTATATTCACAGAGGATATAAATATGGGTAAATCGTAGAAGAGGTAGAGATTGTTCCAGCTGGCCCTGGACATGTTAATCATAGGTCAGTAAAATGGAAGTTGAGGTGTAATGTCAAAAAGTGCACTGTCCTGATTTCTGGAGCCATGAACCTTTTCAAAAGAAAAGAAAACAAGTTTGGGTTCTGTACTTCAGAAGAGGGAACATACATGGGTTGACCACTTCAGGGATGCTTAACTACTCAGGGTAGCATACGAGAGTCACAGCCCAAGCCAGCCAGATACTAATGCATGTAAACATGGAGCAAAGGTTTATAGAAGATGCAACCTTTTTTCTTCTAAAGATCTTTGGTAAGTTATTTTATGTTTTCTGTAGTGCTGCACACACTTTCTGTTGCCATACCTAAATTATGTGTAGTTTCTAAGGGATAATCAGCAAAGAAAACCAAGATAATTAAGTGTTAGAAGGTAGAAGACACGAGCTTCATTTAGAAACTCTGGATTTGTTCAGTTTGAAAGGGAAAGGAGATGTGATGAGTATTGCAGTTAAAGAGGAGAATGCTCTGATGGCAATATGGAAGGAAAGTCCTGAAATCCAGACGTGGGAGAGCAAGCTGACATTAGAGGAGGAAGACATATGTTTTAGCCAGAGCTGTGTACCATTATATCCTGAAAGTGTAGTACATGCTTACAATACAAATAGAATATAACCCAGCTAGTGATACCACTGGTACACGTCTTCTGTGTTGGGTTTAAAAGGGGGATAGTTTCAGGTATTTTGAGGCATGTGAGGATGACGGTGCTCTTCCTAGCTTTAAGGAAAGAAGAAGACAGTAGCTTTGAACAAGATACTCATAAGTAGATAAATATAATGATTTTTAGTCACCTTTTACAAGCACAGTCTTTTTTTTGTAAGTGGGATCATTATTATGATATAAAATGTTTTTGTTACACAAATTCATGTCAAGTATTGATAAGCATATAAAGCTATCTGGTGAGGAACATTAAGTAATTGTTTTGTTAACTTCCTGTACTCTTTTGGTCTTGTGTTTGCACCTCTTTCAGAGTTAGCTGTCATTGTAGCTTTGAATACAAAGGCTTCCCTAGCAAAACCTGCCTGTGTTACATATAAAGTGTCCCTGAGAGGCAGCTGCATTCACCCTTAACACAGGCAGCAGCTTCCTTAATCAATCCACATTTTGTTAGTCCCCTCCCCACGTGGATTAACACTCTGTTATCTATTAAATCATCAACAGTGTTGCCCACAATGACCAGTGTCCTCTGTAAAGATAACAATGAAGGCAATTCAAACAGCTGCATTCATAGTCATTTTCCCTGATAAGGGGGTTAATGTGCACTGTTCTCTCTTCTTAGTCTATACAAGGTTAATACCACATTGGACCAGTTTGACAATGTAATCACATCTCAAAATAAAATCAGTTTATACATATACTGTTAAAGGCTTGGGAATATTTCTTTGTAATTCTGTCTAAAGAAACCTCAAAAAGAAAAGTTACCCAGCAAGGATACAAGTGGTGACTGTAAGTCCAATGCTGAATGGAGCCAGCGGCGTCCTGCTCTTCTCATTGATAGCGCCCATGCTCACAGTTAAAAGTAAAAGGGACGTCAGGATAATTTCAGCCACAACAGCCCTGGTTATCTGGTCATCTGCGGTTATAATATTGATAGCTGCTCCAGAAGCATTAGCAAAATTTTCATTAGTTGTCACTGCCTACAATAAAAATATAATATGGAAACTAATTACATGAAAACTTATTTATTCAACACAACTGTTTTTAAAAAGAGACCTTATAGGAAATAAATTATTCAAAATTTCAGTATACGCAGAAGTTTTAAAATGTGCATCTTGGAAAATTTAGAATGATATTAAGACATTTTACCCCCCCCCCCGAAACACACACACACCAAAATATATGTAAGAAATAGCATATGCTAGTACATGTGTTGAACAGACAATATCAGGCACCCAGGATGCTAAGAGACATGGCCCCGATGGGCAAACATCTTTCATGCCTGGGTATGTAGTAATATCTCCCCAGTTCACAACCCAGCAGTGTCATTATACTAGTGAAATAAATTTTTGTTTCTAATACAATCTTTTTAGGGCAAAATTACGTATAGGTATATATTGAACATGCTTTAAACAGTTGTGTTAGACAATAAGACTGCTTGGTTTTCTGAGCACCATTCTTATATGCATGTGAGTGTCTCAAGTGTGATATATGAAATAACTACTAGTGTAAGATCAGGGAACACATTTTGGGTTAAGCCAATAATAATAAAATCAAGTTCCCCAAACTTAACATACCACATATTTTGTGTATCGTATAAAGATACACCCTCCCCTTACAGTTTATTCATGTTTTGTCTTTTTAGCTTGAACTACTTTTTCCATGTCATTTCAATAAGATATTGTAGTTATACACATGTATAATTTTACTACCGTTCAATGACACTCAAAAACATCACACAATACTCCTTAATAAGTGTTTTTGCTGAGCAGTAAACCACTTTCACCTTGATGTGTAGGCAAGCCCAGCCATTCCCAATTATTTTAGATCAGCTCCAAGGTCACTTTAACTCAGAGAGCAGGTGGAAATCAAATACAAAACTCAATACCACTATCACCATGTTCTGCAAAAGCAAAACTTAAATAGTGGCATCTGTGATGGAGTGAGTTTTTGACAGTGTATGCTTTTGCCTGTCATGTTTTCTCACATGACATAACATTACATCATTGCCTGTAGCATTACCATTACCGTATTTATTCTAATGTATACAGCACATATGCGTGCACGCGCGTATATATATAATATATAATAAAAGCTCAGCTTCCCAGCACTTCAATCAAACACCTTCTAAGGGAAACCAGTGCAAGCCTAAAACTCATTTTTTTTTATTTTACTCTGAGATTATGAACTTTGGACTCTATAAATGCATATCTAATAGAAACATAAATATTAAAAAATATCTATAGGTCAGGTTAGTTACACTGTGTGTGTATGTATATACATATATATATATATATATATATATATATATATATTTGTTTTTTCATTTTCTTTTTTACATTACCACAACAGGCTAAAGAAAAGAAAGTGAAACACATATTCCTCCCACAGACTTCAATGTGGAAAAAGGAAAATATAATAAAAAATATCTGTCTCAAGATAAAAATCTCCCACAAAAATGCATCTCAACTATACAGTACTCTAAAACAATAAAACCAACCACAAAACAAAATATAGATTAATATAATAAAATAAAATAAAAAAGGCAAGCTCTCCCACGTACTTCAATGACTAAAAGAAATGAACTAGCCAAACATATAAGAACCCAGAAAAAGATACTACCATCCAATGAACATAGTATACCCCACAAAACAGACTCAAAACACAATATGCAAATAAAAACCTTGAACTTGGTCGACTTCTTCGAAACAGTCACCAAGGCCATTGATGAGGGAAAGGCAGTCCATACAGCCTACCTTGACCTTGCAAAAGCAAATGTAAACCCATATGTCACAAGATGGGTTGCAATAAAGGACAGAACCCACAGGGTTAGAGGCCATGTCAGACCAAGCCGGTCACAAGTGGTGTTCAGCATCTAAGGAGGACTATTGCAAACTGGGAGCCATAGTGGAAAGTACATTGGACACAGATATCCTTCAGAGGGTCCTGATAGCTGGTGCCAGAGCCATGGCCTGCTTCGGGAAAACAAGGTAACCCCAAGCTACCATATAGGTGGCAATCCACTAAGCACAGAAGACCCAGGTTGACACATTGCTAAAGTGGTTAGAAAACCTTCTACATTGCCCACCTGATCATGAAGGGATTCACATCCAGATCAAGTGAGGTCATTGTTCCTCTTCACTTATCAGACCAATGATCTAGTACAATGCCCCATTCGGGATGTATCTCACCCAACACCTGCAGCAAGAGACCCCAAAAGTTCCTCACCAAAAGGATAAAGGGACACCAAAATCTGTCATATGCTGCCAGACTGAAGAAACTCCAGCTCTATTCAGTCGCATACCGTCTGCTCAGAGGTGACCTGTGCCTGACATACAACCCGGAATTAATGGACAGAGCAAGTGACTTAAAACACGGATATAAATAGCTGAGGGATAGATTTGTCACCCAGAGACTCCTATGTTGTGGAATAAAATCAGAGCTGGCTCTGTTCAAGAGAAATCTTGACTGGTGGATGGGAGATCGTAGGTTTACCCCGGGAATCATCTCTGTGTCACTGCTGGACAGAGGCACAACAAACTAATAGGCACAGTATTTTATAACAAGGGGT